>NC_051389.1:59077197-59082197 GCF_015228065.2 Penaeus monodon | reverse complement strand
TCACCTTGGTAACCATTTATAAATAGAGTTATTAATCTTATAAATGTAGTCATAATAATAGCCACTATTCCTTGGTTAGCACAGCTCAGCTTTCAACTTCAAAAATGACTGTAATTAGGAACAACAGATAAGTAGAACTGCTAATATTGTAAGAAGTGGTTTTAGATCAGTTATATACAACTGAATATTTTCTCTCATAAACATCACATCTCTTAAGGTGCTGTACAGAGTATTTTACTGTTCTCATAACTAATACTAAAATTAGCTGGCATATATACACACATACACACCATGTTTCCATGATTGCTTTCAATGTGAAATCACTTGTATTTCAACATGAAAGTATATTCTAAAGAATGTCATTACATAAACAGCATTAATCTAAAGAAAACTGCAATTATGGCACCAAAAAAAATGTAACATGTTTATACATAGATGACTTGTTGATATTGGAGAAGAGTAGAGACAAAAAGGAAAAATGTAAAACACTGTTAAGAGTTTACAAAGTTTATGATTTTTTTAAATATCAAGAGTTCCATAAAGACAGTGTCTACAGTAATGATGTGATGAAATTATAATGAATAAAAAGCTATAAACCTCCAGTCCCCTTTAATATAAATTTACAACTGATTTATACATTTCAACAGTCACAATCAGACCTATAAAAATGATTTGTTATTGTGATATACATCATTTATAGTTGTCAATACATTTAGTGGGGGGTACTACCAGATAAGGACAGGAAAAATCTACATTTGGGTGATGTTAACAGTAATATAAATTAGGGTCTATAATGCATGGTGAAATGAACAATTGTTACCATACAGAAAAAGTGAAGCTTATTGTTAAAAATATAAATATATATATTTCAGCCTTTTCCAAACTTAAGTTTGTGTGTAAAATATGCTTGTATTATAGAGATCAAGTGAAGATATATATAAAAAATGTTCTTTGAACCTAATGCAGTATAAATGAGAATTTCTGTGCAATTTTATAATGTGCTCTTTATGTTTTAATGTCTTACATTGTAGGGAAGGTCAGTATTCCTAATGATCTTTGATTGAGTTATAAAGAAGTAAAATAAATGCACAGGGCATATATTTTCCCTCTATTATCACATCAGAAGGTTACTGGCTCACACGTTACAAGCTTGTAAGTAAGATGGTTAGTGATATGTATGCTTTGTGAACATTTCATTAATTAATGGGGTTTTGTGATTACTTCTCGATAGGATTTCAGTGACTGCATCAGCATAATTTTGTGATATGATTAACCATTGCTTGATTTTTTGGGTCAGGTAGACTATTGAGTGAAAGAGATATGCATAAAACTTTTTATGTTGTAAGAATGTAAAAAATGCAAAAAAAAACAAAAACAAAATATCATATATTTCTCAAAATCACCAGACTGATTTGTATGTGAATGGATCTATGTTGCAGCGAGCTGAACAAATTCAAGACACATGTACAGCATAAAAGAACCACATAAGGATGGCTATCTTTTTTGGGAATGTTGCACATAGATTATCTCATTTTTGTCCCTTTGTCATTTAGTTTTTATTCACCGTTTACGTTTTGATCCTGTTATAGAAAAGAGCGTGAGAGTTCAGGTGTAGGATTTTGTAAACATTAGATGAAATAGTGTGTACCCGATGACCATTGTGACATACAATAAATGCTACAAGAAAAGGGTTGCCTGATTCACCCTGTCTCATTGTGCACGCGCGCGTGCGTGCGTGCGTGCGTGCGTGTGTGTGTGTGTGTGTGTGTGTGTGTGTGTGTGTGTGCGTGTGCGTGTGCGTGTGCGTGTGCGTGTGCGTGTGCGTGTGCGTGTGCGTGTGTGAGTGTTGTGCGTGTGCGTGTCGTGTGCGTGTGCGTGTGCGTGTGCGTGTGCGTGTGCGTGTGCGTGTGAGGATGATGATGTTATTCATGTGATATTGAATATATGATGTGACGATGTCAATTACGTGTTAATGTCAGGGACAATGAAGATGACAAATGCGAAAAGAGTGATAGTAATAAGCCTGCACTATATAATCAGGACATGCTCTGATGGCAGCTCCCAACTGCACAGACGAGACGAAAAATGTCGGCCGGGGCGTCAAACTCGAACCCCTTGGAGGACCAGTTTTCATTTCCTGCACCTCACTGGGGACCAACGAAGGCTCATGCCTGACCTCCCATGAACACGTTCTTCAGATCTGTCCGAAAATGTTTTTTTCTTATTCAAATTTGACTAAATTGTGACACTAGTCATAACAAAGTATATATGTATAAACATTAGCCACGGGGTGCTACGGCTTACCTTTGTTTTATTTTGTTTTTTAAACAAAATATCTAATTTGTCATGACATACATGCACAGACATACCATGTGACTTGCATAATTTATTTTATTATCCACTGTATACACTAGAATTGCCCCTTCGCCTTACACTGGGTCCGCGGAGCATGGGCTTGATCCGCGGTGAACTTGGCTGGCCGAGATAAAGACCCTTCGAGTTCATAATCATCGATGACCCTTTCACACACTGATGACGATAGTGATACCTTGCGTGTTGAGAAAACAAGGAAAGGACGATAATTACAATCGGGAAGTTAATGATTATCTATTTTAATTTGAACAAACAAATTTATATCTTTACTGGAATGAGTTGTGTCTTGTGTGTTTGTTTATTCAGAACATTTAATTTTAAAGAAATAACGAAATGCAAATGTTATTTCACTGGACATTACTTTTAATGAGTAACAACAGTAAATGTAATAACGTCCTCTGCAGTTCCTTAATTCTTATAAATAAACTTTTCTCAACAAACAGACATACAAACAATAGGCAAACGTTCAATTCAATAGCATATAAATGATGAAAGCGTTCCAATTAAATCCGGGAATTTTGAAGTTCATTGACTTACAACATGTGAGTAAACAACGCAAACGAACAAGAATGTTGTTATTTTATAGATTATCGCTATGTCATCTGTATATATGGTCACGTCTTCTCTATCCTCGTTGGCACACGTTTCCGCAATGCACTTTTCCCAAAACATTCTAGCCAACAATGGAATGAAAAGCTGAGAACTCTTGGAGACGTCTGCAGTCTAATAATCGCTTAACTGAAAGCAGAGCAGACTGTAACACTTACCAGTATTCCGGTACTCTTTGAGGTCTCCAAATTTCATTGCAGCTCTTCCGCAACCATTTTGCTGCTCATAGTCTCTTCTTGATGGTGGCTTCAAGTGGTGTCTGATAGCTAATCATTGTTTTCTCTTTTCCTTTTTCATCCATGTCATACTCTTGTTGTTAATTCCCTCTAGTTCTTCAGCCTCTTCTTCTACGACAAAAGTTCTTAAAGTTCTCGGACACGCTTTGTCTCGTAGCCCCCCTGCAGGATTTGTCGTGGCAGGCAGCAGTTCCTTTACTAGTCAAGGCTTTCCCTTGGTAATCTTTTCCTGTCCCGTTCCCTTTTCATCATGTGTTTCTTTGTCTTATCGGTGTCGCGTTTTCCTTAACCTTTTAAAAGATGTTATTTTCCTATTTTCGTATCTATTTGTCTATGTGTCTGTATGTAATGCACACGCGCGCACAGGCGCACACACACACACACACACACACACACACACACACACACACACACACACACACACACACACACACACACACATGCACACACAAACACATACACATACACCCCAAACACACACACACACACACACACACACACACACACCACACACACACACACAAAACACACACACACACACAACCCCAACACACACACAACATAAACACAACACACACAACACAACAGCACAAACACACACATCAAATACACACACACACACACACTAAAAAAAAAAACACAAAAAAAAAAAAACACTCACAAAAAGCAAAGAAACGCACTAAAGTGAAAGACCACGACTAGAGTTAAAACCTGAACTCAGGAAGCAAAAAATTATGCCCGACCGCACACACCCTTAAGTGAAACGCATCACCGCATATCGACAAATTAAAAATACAATGAATTGAACGAATTGACCGATTCGATCGTGAAATATGATATACTTCGTAGATGTATATATATTTCTGACAAGTGTAATCAGAAATCTCTGAACCTGTTTATCTCTTGGACTCTCTCTGTCTCTGTCTCTGTCTCAACTCTCTCTACTCTCTCAAGCTCCTCTCTACTATGCTCTCTCCTCTCTCTCTCTCTCTTATATATATATATAATATATATGATAATATATATTATAGATATATTATATATATATATTGATACTATAATATTTAAACTCAGTATATTGATATATTATATTATTATATTATCTTATATTATATTAGTATATATTAATATTAATACATATATATATTATATATTATATATATATATTATATATATATTATATCTAATAAATAACACTCAGTAATATCGGAGGCGAAAAATAAGATTAAGTAAACTGCAATAATAATAATAATAATAATAATAATAGTAGTAGTAGTAATAGTAGTTGGTGGTGGTAATAATAATAATATTAATAATGATAATGATAATAACAATAACGATGATAATAATAATAGTTGTAGTAGTACTAGTTATAATAGTAATGATGTAATAATAATATAAAGATGATAATGTTGGTATTGATGATAGTAATAACGATAATGATAGTATTAATAATGATAGCATTAATAATTATAATGATGATAGTAATAATAATGATGATAAAATGATAATAATAATAATAATAATAATAATAATAATAATAATAATAACATTGATAATAATGGTATTAGTAATGGTAATCATGAAAATGATCATGAATAGCTATCTCGATAAAGATCATAACAAAAAATGATAAATAATAATGACGACAGTAACGATAATGATAATACTAATGATATCACCACTGATGGGAATAAATAACAAAATTTGAAAGATAAAAGACGCACATTTCTGTTTTCTATATCTTATATTCATATATTGCATATACTGTTATATCTGTAT
>NC_051389.1:59069697-59072197 GCF_015228065.2 Penaeus monodon | reverse complement strand
TCATATAACCCACATCTGAGGGCACGTCATGTACGTACATGCACGAGCATGTCATGCCCACTGCGAGTTTACTTTATTAATTGTTTTTACCCATAGATGGTTACACTTGTACCAAGTCACCAATGAGCCAATTACGAGTACTGCCTGTCTTGCCCGTTTACCCTTTTCCTTGATTTTCGAAAATATTTTACGTTATCTTGTATTGCTGTTATTAATATCTATAACATTAAAGTAATAATAATGTATATAATAAAAATAACACCATCGATATTCATAGCATTATTATAAAAAAAACGTTTTTTCCCGCCAATTCAAGGAAAGGTGATCAGGTTGACTTCTTTGTGGCTAAGTTACTTGCAGAGCCATCTAAGTGCAGACATTTCACAAAGTAATAATAATGATAATAAAGAATGAGCATAGCATTTTCCTGGCGGCATTGAGTTAATACAGTCTTTTTTTTATTCTACTTTTATTTCAGATACTTGATATAAATATACAGTCATATAACGCAGTGGAGGAATTAGATAAATGTATAATTTGTAAGTCATTACTGTCGTGATTCTAGCGCAGTACTAAAACATGTAGTCTGAGGGTAGAATATAATAAGCGCAGTGGAGAGCGATAAAATAACGCAAATTTACCTGATCCTGTGGCTTGCAGGTACTTCCTCCTGCTTGCGATCTCTGACCTGATGGTGTGCTTCTTCTACATCCCGGTGGCCACGACCATAACAGGATGCGTCTTCAGCTCGTACACGGAAGCCTTCTACTACGCCCACTTCGGCTGGACTTTCGTGGGCGTTAGCCAGACCCTGGGCACGTACATCATCGTGTGGCTGGCTCTGGACCGCTTCATGGCCGTGTGGATGTACCAGCTGTATCCGCGGCTGCAGAAGAAGCCCAACGTCCTCAGGAACAGGATGATCGTGACGGCCATCACGAGCTTCTTCTCGCACCTCGCCTACATGATCAAGGCGGCCGTTGTGTGCATCGGCGGAGACCCCGACGACGCCGAGTGCGCCGGCGGGGAGTGGGACGGCATCACCGGCTACGAGTACGAGTTCACCAAGACGTGGCACAAGTACTACCGGGTGTTCTTTAGCTTGTATATTCGCTGGATCCCGAGCGTGCTCATGGTCGTGTTCAACGTCGGGATGATCGTGGCGGTGGTGAAGGGCCGCGTGCGACACCCGAAGACGCAGGGGAAGGCCGCAGGAAGATCGGAGAAGAAGCTTATCTTCATCATGATCGCCATCACGGCATCCTACATCCTCTTCACCCTCCCCATCACCCTCTACATTACGGCGTTCTCCGAGAAGCAGGATAACCGCTGCGGGGGCGAGCACCCTCAGGAGGTCCTCCGCGGCGTCGGCAATGTCTTCCAGCTGATCGAGCACATCATCCACGTCCTGTTTCTTTTCGTGCTCAACCACGGCTTCAAGCAGGAAATCAAGATCCTCCTGGGACTCGAAGAGGCACCCACACGAAACAACTGCGCATACGAAAGTCGGAGCAACACCAGCATGACAGGTCGAACTGTCGTGGTGTCGCCCGGCGTACAGCACATCATCAGCGTGCCGACGGGCAAGCAGGACGAAAGTGCGAGCAATGCCATGCTCGAGGTCGACATCGACACTTGAAGATATTTTCCCATATGAAGGAAAGACTTTCTCAGAGAAAACAACGAGATACGGAGTTCCTGAATCTATGCTTAAAAATATTTTCTCTCACAGACATGTTGACAGTCAGTGTTTGAAAGAGTTGGGAAGGTGTTTGTTCAAACCAGTTCTCGTTTTACATGATACTGTCGGTTATAGTCCGCCTTGCTTATGTTGTTTTCCGCTCCATTCATACACTAATTTTCCATAGTACAATCAGCACAGGTGACAAGATTTTTTACCGTGCAATATGCATATACAGACGTGTGTGCATATGTTAATTTGTTTGAATGCGAGTATGAATACACGTGTTGTCAACAGATGCAACTGCCCTTATATATTTGATTTACAGATGTAAATATTTGTATACAATTTTGAATTAATCAGAGGAAGGTGGTGAAAGAAGATATAATAAGACAGAGAGAGCAGATAAACAACTTTAGAAAAAGTAAAGAACGATTAAATAAAAACTTGCTTCAGATCATATTTTATGACACAGAGACCGGAGGAATTGCATCATCACATGTGGTAGATTTGTTTTTCACTGAATTATTTACGTGTGTTTTATGTATCAGTATATAGAAACACTGAAAATACGATTAAACAAGTATTTAATTCTAAATATGATCATATATATATATATATGCAATTTACAACCAGCTATAATATGCTTAATAAAGGCCTTGAAGTATACTAATGTTCTTACTAAAAATTCTAATGCAAAATAACAGTGACAATGAAGGTAATTACAAGACCGACAGTGATAATGATAATGATCGTAAGAGGATAACTGGTAAGTACCATTATATGAAATAAATGATAATGTGATAATACGATAGAGAA
>NC_051389.1:59063345-59069597 GCF_015228065.2 Penaeus monodon | reverse complement strand
GAGAGAGAAGAGAGACAGAGAGAAGGAAAGAAAAGAAAAAAAAAGAGAAGAAAGAGAGAGACGGAAGAGAGAGAGGGGGGGGGTCAGGAGAGAAATCTAAACGGATATTACTATCACCCTCTCTGTCTGCTCGCGAGCAACAGAAAAAAAATCACGGGATGTATTAATGAGCCACGTAACACCTCGAGATGGGAGAGGATATGACTGCCTTTTTTCTCATTTTCTCAAACAAAAACAAGCAAAAAACAGCCTTTTTATCTATATAACTGATACCCTAATGAGCTCTGTAAACTTTTTTTCTCCGTCCAGCGGTTATTAAGGCTCGAGTAACGTAACGCATTAAAAAGTCGTGGGCTATGAGAACAAGCGGCAGAAGCATAAAACAGCCCATATCACTAAACTTCCAGCAAACAGATCAGGAAAAAAAATAATAAAAATTGGAAGAAGCATTAACAGGAAGTTCTTCAAGCACTCGATGAATGCTGATGATGTTCTCTGATGTTTGTAAAAGATTTCTGCCACCTAAAAGAGAAACAATAATGTTATACCACGAGATGGGAAAATTCTGAGAAGAAACATGATAAATAAGAAAACTACAAATGACTACTGACCACAACAAAATGCAGAGGACCATGAAGAGGACCAGGAATAATGCAGGAAATTCCGACTATTTAAAAACTACAATATCGTAACAAAACCATTGGAATTCTGTAGAAAATTTTCTTTGGGGGAAGTATAATTTCTATAAATAAAGGCAGAGACGAAGGTCAGGTCAATATATTCAGGCCCGGGACGCTACATCTCACATGATAGGAATATTTGAAAGGATAGTAAGAAAAAGGAGGCGCGCCCTGGTAGGCAAGGCTTCCGCAAGGTTGGGTCTTGGCTGCCCAGGAATCTGAACCATTGAGAACACTTGCAGAGGATCTGCCTCAAAAAGAGAGCAGCTGACAGAATCTAACTACGTTTTTCACAGTGCTTTGAATAAGGTCGATCACGAAATATTACTCCACAGAACTAAGAAGCTCGGAGTCGGGGAAACGGGGAGATGGATGCACAATTTTCGTACAAAGCACAAAGTGTTATGTTTTATGGATCTTTTCTAGCGAATCAGATGTCCAAAACGGAGTGCCATAAGAGTCCGCTCTTCTTCGCAGTTGGCAAGAAGACAACGCCATTAACTTTAAAGGTGTCCACAGGATAAGGTATGAGTGGAATGTTGATAACGACTTAAAAAAAAAAGACTCAGAACGTTTGCGTTTATTGCGAAAATATTAGGACCCGTTTTCATATACGAAGATATTTTCTCATTCATTTACACAGACACCCACGTGTGTGTGTCCGCCGCTATTATTCCTGTTTCCCCGTCTCTCGCTCTCTCGCCATCCGACTTTATTTTAAAACGCAATAGAATCAGACGAACCCTTTATCCAAAGGACATTTTACTAGTCACATAAGACAAAGGGACACAGGGGAGGGGGGGCGGGGAGATACGACCTATGATCACGTGCTACATTGTGTATCGACAACAATCATGTTTACAACTGTATCATCTTTTTATCAGACGTTACCCCGTTGACGCCGAGCCTGCGGTCAGAGCATGGTCAGATCGCGACGTCACATCCGGTTACGCGACCCACTGTTGATTCATCATGCCCCCCCCCCCCTCCATTAAAGTCCTTTCTCTCCTCTCCTCTCTTAGACTCCCATTCTCTACTCTCCCAGGCTCCCCTCTCTGTTCACACAGGCTCCTTCCTATCCTCTCTTAGGCTCCCCCTCTCTGCTGTCCCAGGCTCCCTTCACTCCTCTCCCAGGCTCCCCTTTCTCCTCTCTTAGGCTCCCCCTCTCTGCCCCCCAGGCTCCCCTCTCTCCACCAGCTTCCGACTCCCTCTCCCTCACTCCCGCCGCGCACTAAATTCCTTTTTCTTCTTTCTCTCTTTGTGAACTTATCGCCTCGTCGGGTCTTGCTTCATTAGTTTCGGGGAGATATTTATCAAGATGATAACGTGTGTAAGGGAAGGATGATGAACCACGCAGTTGGGTTTCAGCGGCGCCGTGGATCTTGATTATTTTCTTTGCTTTATAGCTTTTGTCTTTGTTTTTTGTAGTTATGATGTCATTGTGTAAAACGTGTAATAATTTTACGGTTTTAAAAATACAGTCGAAGTTTCATGAAAATATGCGTGTGTGTGTGTGTGTGTGTGTGTGTATGTATATATATATATATATATATATATATATATATATATATATATATATATATATATATATATATGTATGTATATACACACACTCCTATCTGTCTCTGTCTCTCTCTCTTTTCTTTATATGATACATATATACATATATACGTACATGTACATATACATATAGAATATATAGAACACATACAATATATGTATCTTCTTCTTTTAACGGTAGGTTCATGTCTGAGCCGCCGTGGTCACAGCATGATACTTAAATGTAGTTTTCATGTTGTGATGCTCTTGGAGTGAGTACGTGGTAGGGTCCCCAGTTCCTTTCCACGGAGAGTGCCGGTGGTACCTTTTAGGTAATATTCTCTCTATTTATCCGGGCTTGGGACCAGCACTCGACTTGGGCTGGCTTGGCCACCCAGTGGCTTGGTAGGCAATCAAGGTGAAGTTCCTTGCCCAAGGGAACAACGCGGCGGTCGGTGACTCGAACTCTCGAATTCAGATTGCCGTCGTGACAGTCTTGAGTCCGACGCTCTAACCATTCGGCCACCGCGGCCTTATAATATATGTATACATATACATATAAATATATATGTATACATATATGTACAATATATATACATATATATACATATATATATATATATATATATATATATATATATATATATATATATATATTACACATATGCATACATATATGTATATATAATATATATGTACACACACACACACACACACACACACACACACACACACACACACACACACGCACACACACATTTACACGCACGCACGCATGCACACGCACACGCACACACACGCACACTCACACATTCACACGCATGCACGCACAAGCACACGCACACCCACCCACCCACACCTACACCCACACAAATGTGTGTGTGTGTATATATATATATATATATATATATATATATATATATATATATATATATATATATACATTTGTGGGGTGGGGTTGGGTGTGGGTTGGTGGGGGGTGGGTGGGTGTGCGTGTGCGTGTGCGTGTACGTGTGCATGTGCGTGTGCGTGCGTGCGTGTGAATGTGTGTGTGTGTGTGTGTGTGTGTGTGTGTGTGTGTGTGTGTGTGTGGTGTGTGTGTGTGTGTGTGTGTGTGTGTGTGTGTGTGTACATATATATTATATATACTATATATATATATATTAGAGAGCTAGCTAGGTTTCTTTCGTGTTACCTGTGCAGACTGCGCACATATACAAAAATGAATGTATCATTTTAACAAATAATAATAAAAAGGATGCATCAAATATGGCTATGTGACGTTATGCATATTTATTTTTGCAGGGAAGTTTGTATACATTCCGAGCATATATCGCCTAATTTTTCCTTCCTGTAAAAAGGTCAAGCCAGAAACGGGATGGAGGCTCTAATGTAACATTCATTGAGAACGTTATACTTCAGCCATGACAAAGTGAACAGCCACCGGACACGCCTGGCGGATGTAGAAACGTTCCAGCCACTTGTCTTTTTCATTTTTTAGTATTACAGTGATGAAAGTAATATCAATATTAATGAAGATGATAATGGTTAATGGTTAAAATAAGTAAATGTGTTATTGTTGAGTAATATGGCGATAAAGGGTAAAACTGATTATTGATTAGGGCAAGATGTGTTAGATGTCAAAGGTTGAAGAGCGCTGTAAGGTAGTATGGTAGCGAAGAGGTAAAGAGGGGAGCACGTGAGTATGGCGGGGATTAGTAAAAGGGGTAAGGGCGATTAGATTAAAGGGAGAGTATTTATGTGTCCGAGGAAGGAAGAAGAACACTGCGATAGAGCCATTGTGATGCAATCAACGAGCAACAAGGGTAGAAATGGGTGGCGGTGAAGTAGAATAATCCAGGGAATGAGACAAGGGAACAGGGTAAGGAGGTGAAGAATCAGGAAGAATGTCAGGTGGAGGAGGATCCGTGGAGGAGGATCCGAAAAGGACACTCTTGTGAAAGAAGGGAGTCAAGTGATCATTCGGGAGGGAGCGGTAAAGATAATGGAGACAGAATGTGAGATGGCGCACATAGAGAAAGGTAGGATGGGGTGTATTGGGAGAAAGTGGGAAGAAGAGGGGTAGGGGAACTTGAGGAGGATGAGGATGGATATCGGCAACTTCCTTGAATGTAGTGGGAATGGGAGTAGAGAGACTGGAGGGTGAATGAGAGAGAGGTGTTCTCTTGGGTCATGTTAGGAAGTTTTGGATGTCTACAAGTTTCTGGAGGGGAGTTGGGTGGAGAGATCTGAGAAACGAAGGAGGAAAAGAGGAGGCAGGTGTTCGAGGAGCAGAGGAAGAGGTGGTATAGAAGATGTAGAATATGGGGTGGGACGTTTAGATTCCCTGGTGCGACAGGTAAAGTGATGATGAGTAGGGATAGGCGCTGGGGAGGAGGTAGAGCTTGGAGTACTTGGATTTAGAAAAAAAAATGACTGGGGGAGAGATGGAGCAGAGTAGGATAGTAAGAGTTTGAGTGACAAGATACTGGGCGAGATGGAGAGACAAGGAGAGGAGCGGAGCGAAGGGCAGTGTTGGAATAGGTAGCGAAAGCAAAGCCTCGTCGGCATGTTCTTGTCTGGCCTTGCTTAGTGAAGCCTAGTTTGAATCTGAGATCTGCTACCTCAATCCCGAACTTTGGCAGGGCAGTTCCTATAAAATCATCAAAAGACCAACACAATTGTCACAGAGCAATTCCAATGGCCACGGCAAGACAGGGCACACAGAAGGCAGCGGGCTGTGCAGCGACAGAGCTTGGCAGGGTGGGCAAAACGCCATTTTGACTTTGAGAAATGCGTCGACGTGCAGGACACTCCGCCGATATAAACTTCAGAGGGGAGGTCATGTCTACGGAAGCTAATCTTGGCAATATTGATGTAGGATTAATGTGTGTGTGTGGTGTGTGTGTGTGTGTGTGTGTGTGTGCGCGCGCGCGCGCGCGTGCATGCGTGCGTGTAGTACTGAATTGCCACTGCATCATAGTCAACGAGGTAGGCAAGCAAGTCGCTTTCATCGTCTGACTAATCCTTGCCGTAGACAGGGCAATCAGCTGGGGACATGAAATAGTTCCGGTACAAGTACTGTGGGAAGAGTGAGGTTGAGCAGGAATAGGTCTGGCCCAAAATATTATAATATTAATAAAAATAATATAGAGAAAGATAGATAATATAAAAATATATATAGAGATAGAGGAATAATACAATAAAGAAAATAATAACAGAATATAGAATAGAATATTTATAAGAAAAAAAAACAAAAAAAAATATATATAAAATAATTATATAATTATAATAATTTTGGAATAAAAATATAATAATTTTAAAAAAAAATAATTTTAAAATATATATATATATTTATAATAATTATAATAAAGGTTAATAAAATTATAAAATAGTAAAAAAATTTTTAATATATAATAAAAAGATAAATATAATATATTTAATTATAAAAGAAATAATATATATAAAATATATATATGTTTTTAAAAAAAATTTTTAAAAATAAAATATATAAAAATATATAAAAAAATAATTTAAAAAAATATAATAATATATAGATATAATAAATATTATAAAGATATTATTAAATATAAATAATATAATATAATAATATTTTAATAAATATAATTAAAAAAAATTTGAATATTATATAATTATATAAAGGGATAATATAATTTTAAAAAAAAAAAATAAAAGAAAAAATATATATATAATAATAATAATATAATTTTAAATAATAATAATAAAATAATAATTTAGTTATAAAATATAAAATATAATAAATTATATTAATTAAATATATATATATATATATATTTTTAATATATAATAAATTAATTATAATATAAAGTACAATAATAAATTTTATATAAAAAATTAAAAATATATATATAAAAATAATAATTAATTAATTATAAATTAATATATATATATAATAAATATTATAATAATAAAATATTTTATATATAATAGATATATAGAAATATTTTTTATATAATAAGAATAATAATTTAATATAAAATAATATTTAAAA
>NC_051389.1:59052428-59063245 GCF_015228065.2 Penaeus monodon | reverse complement strand
TTACCCACTAACTATGCTCTATTCTGAGATATTGCCACAATAACAAATTTGCGCCTTACAACATCCGCTTAATCACCTCTGTGAATGCAACCACATCGGAAGTCAGAATAGGGCATGCAGACTAGCTAGCTTCATCAAGCTATCATTGTTGGTAAATCACATTCACATGAGTATATCAAATTTTTAACACACTTTCAATATGTACATATAAATATTAATCAGAGTTCTACTTTCTTGCTTTCCTCACCTCCCTCACAGTAAGTGCTCTGTAGATGTCATCAGCAGTGCACTTGAAACGTTCAGTCAGTGTAATTTGGGATGTGTCTATTTTACAGCCCAGTCCCATTTTCTGCATATTATTTGTAGTATTTGTAACCTGTTGGGATATAAACAGTATAGAGGTACAATTTTATTACTGTAGTAATTCACACAAGCAAAAATTCCTATAAACATGTCAAGCCTTCAGAGGGTCTCATGCTGAGTACAATGTTACCATACTCCCCATACTTACGTTAGCCGATAGGGAGTTCTCAGAAGGAGGTGGAGATAGGATTGTTTTACTTTGCTTTGTCACAGCCTGTCCCTTTGTTGGCAGGATTAAGTCAGTGGCATACTCTGCAAATTAAAGGACAGGCTTCAAAATCTTGTCAAAATTGCATATCAACACATTACATCTGATCACGCCATGACAAAGCAAGCCTAATGATTGGTGACAAACACCGATGCTATGCATGGTCGAGCCTGTTCTAATTTGTTATGCTGAGCAGTTGTTCACTTTGGCTTTAACTGCTGTCAAGGAAGAAAGAGACCCTCAAAAATAGGTTGAAATTCTCTCTTTATCCTCATTTCATAAAGACTGTGTATACCACAAGCAAAAGGATTAGAGAGCTGGGTAAATGCATGTTTCCTGTGCTTCTAATTATTCACTCAAGCAGTTGAATATACTTAAATCCATGCAGATGGCTTCATATGGCATGGGGTATTTCTGTTGTGAATGGATCAACCAAACCAAGAGATACCTTCCTCCAAGCTAAAGATAAAATTACAGCATTCCTATATGGGTAATCAGATTTTCTGATATTACCTATAATGTCAGGGAAAAAAAAAAGTAATGAAAGAAACCCAAGAGGAAATACAATAGCTCACCAAAATAAACACACTCACCTCTCTTCAGAGCAGTGATATAATCTGCAACTTTTGATTGTATCACTTTCTCACACTTCTTTCTCAGGAACTCCTTCACATCATCCCCTGCTGAGCCTCCAGCTGTCACACTTACAGACACCTAATGGAGAGAGAGAGAGAGAGAGAAGAGAGAGAGAGGAGAGAGAGAGAGAGAGAGAGAGAGAGAGAGAGAGAGAGAGAGAGAGAGAGAGAGAGAGAGAGAGAGAGAGAGAGAGAGAGAGAGAGAAATATACATTACATTCAAACAGCAATAAGCCTAGTTTTCATTCAGATATCTGGTGGTGTTTTTGTGAGTGAAAAGGAAAGAAAATATGACTTACAGGGTAACTGTAAACTAAAACACACAAGCCTACTGAAGTTATTATGTGAAAATTGCATTTTCCCTGTGAACTGTATGAATAAACTATTTCTGATGATCTAAAAGAAGGGCCCAAGAGAGATGAAAAATTAGATTACATCTAAATGCAAATGCAATAGAGCCCCTAAAAGGAGAGAGTAGCTACAATTCTCCAAAATAAATGAATAAAAAATTAATATATAAATATATCTGAAAAATAAAAACATAAATACTACTAGCTTTATTGGATCCAGGCACTTTGCAGCCTGCACATGGCCCAGACTCCTAGCATTAGGCTTACTTGAATGGCAGCTCTAACAGGAGAGTGGCTTGCAGGCCTGGCCTCCACAAACACTCATGTGCCTCCCTTTTTGAAGTTTTTTTTTTTTTTCTGCATAAGCATTTTTTGTTCTTTTGGTAATTTTCCAAGGTCTATATTTGTTATTTGATATGCTATATCAAGATTGTATTAGACTGCTTGTCTTGCATATATTCCATATCATCACTCTAGGCAGTCTATAACTCTGTATAATTTTATTTATATTTTCATATTAAATTTTCTGTAATACACACTGCTCTGCTGGTCACAGCAGGCAGAAATAGTATCCTCCCTGGAGCCGGCACTCATCCTGCCATGACTCATGGATGGTACATTCCACTTTTGTTAACCAGAAGAAGTTATGCAAGTGCCCCTTCCTAAATGCCCACTGAGTTTAATCTTCCTCCAAGTGATTCATGGTGAGTCATTCCAGCCTTCAGCAAATTTTTTCCATGACATATTCCCATCACCTGGCCTTAAGCCAAATTTTTATGTGATAGTCACATTATAATAATAATAATAATAATAATAATAATAATTATTATTATTATTACAACTACACAAATGAATAGTTAATTAAAGGAAAAAAAAAAAAAAAAAAAAAAAAAAAAAAAAAAAAAAAAAAACTTACATCAATCTCACATGGCTCATTCTCCTCTGAGAGATTGGGTATCTGGATGTGGCCCTTGATGTCCTTCTTGGGCTCATCCTCCTTCTTAGCCACCCAGTCCATCTTGATGTCCCACTCATAGAAGAAGATGAGCTTCCCTTTGCGGTTGTTGACCATGGCCTCCCCATCACACTTGGACACTTCCTTGATGGTTACTTTGGCTGGGGGAGGAAGAGTTTGAGGTCAGTGCCAAAGACTAAAGTAAGACTGGATTGAAGAACCAGTTACTAAAGAGAAAACGGGAATGGATCCTTCCTTCCAATATTCAAAAATCATAAACTCTGAACAAAGTATTACAACAAATTGTTTCAAAATTATTCAAAGTATAATAAATATCCCAGTTCTAATTTGAACAAGGATTATATTTTATTGTCAACTAAATATTTCTGCATTACAATAAAATGTGTAAGACTAAATAAAGAATCTGAATACACTCCTCTGCAAATATACAAAAATAACGAAAATAAATAACACTAATCCAAACAATCATGAGACTTGCCTATGGCTACCCTTCCCCAGGGAAGAGCATACTTCCTTATCTTCCATAAGGAGATAAGGTTCAGTAATCTTCAACAGCCTTACACAGTGTAGAGGAACAGTGTGCTGGATACTTACCGAGTCCTGGTTCCTCCAACACCATGCCCTCAAACAGGCTCTTAATCTTCTCTTTGCTCCAACCACTGGCATTTTTTTCGGACCTGTTGGGAGAGTGGATGAGCCTTGATTCTCTATTTCTTTAAACAATATATAAATTATTTTAACCATAGATAAGATGTAACTTATCAACTCATTATTCTGATATGGTTCTGAGAAATCCTTTTCAATAAGCACAGATGGTAATTCTTTACATAGTAACCCTAAGTATAACCATAAAAATAAAAACAATACAGAGAGAAAGCATGATTTTTCTTTCCTTTTTCTTTATTAACCATAAAATTGTCATTATGCACATTTAATGATTGATTTTGGAAGTAATGATCTTTGAGCAAATAAAAGGATTAATTAAAGTGTAGTATGATGTTCTATGTGTGTGTGCTCGTGCACAAACACACACACAAACACTACCACACTCACAAACACACACAAACCAGCACACAACACACACACGGCATCACACACACACGACACTAAACAAGACAAAGTCCACACACACACACAAACACACACACACACAAACACACACACACACACACACACACACACACACACACACACACACACACACACACACACACACTTCTCTCTCTCTCTCTCTCTCTCTCTCTCTCTCTCTCTCTCTCTCTCTCTCTCTCTTTCAATCCAGCTTTTTTGGCCAGAGGTTTGTCTTTCCCACTGCAAGAAGTGCAATGAGTGCTGTGATCATTTTACACTGAACCACTATTGTGCTGATATTCAGGCTGCAGGCCATCTCCACAGAAAATAGTACATTTCACTTGGATTTGGATAGAAAAGAAAATACAATTATGGGAAAAAATTAACAGTTGTCTCCTAAAAATCTACCAGAGTTATATCTCTAATGGGTAAATGTTTACAACAGAACTGCACCTCCAAGTCCCCAACTCAAGCCAACAACCTTAGCTCATAACAAGCATTTTAAAAGTAAAAATATATAGAAACTGAAAAATCCAAGCCAAGAACTGTATTCGAAATGATAATGAAAGTGGAAAATAGAAAAAGCCAAGCCAAGATTCAATCCCAGAAGATTCAAACTGGTATTGCACAAACAAACAAATGAGACCGTCCTAAATGTACAAACTACCACAAAGATTGCTAAATGAACCAAAAACCTCCCCTCCTGTGTGTTTCATTGAATTTTATGCTAATGTTATCCATAAGATTGTAATAATGCCATTAACCCAATCACAATGGGAGCCCCCACTGAAATACTGAACAACAAATCAGGGTATTTATGGATTGTCATCCAGTGTGATCAGGTTAAGAGTTTGTTTCACAAGAATTTTGGGAAAGAACTCAAGACACATATGTTGCACTGTAATCAAACATCACTTCTGAAACAAGCAATGAATACTTGGACAAGAGAACTGTTAAATTTACTGGTGGATAGCTGCACCTGCAGAACATATGGACGTAACAAGTATTTCTTTCTTATTATAATAGTACAGAATGCATGACATATATAAAGAATGTACATTCAGTAAATATGTATTTTTGTATAATGTGATAGAAATAAAAAATCAGAACTACAGTAAAAGTACAATGCATTGCTAAGAGAGTAACAATAATTGACAATGATGTCATGGGCTACATGAGTGGTTAATATCTATGATATGGATCCAATTGGCAAGGGTATAATCCCGATCATATTTTTTATTTTAGTAGAGGAGAAAAAGTTGCAGTTGTCAGTACAAGAAATAATCTGTAGCACAAACAGTAATGCCACAAATAAAGGAAAAATATTGCAGAAGTGCCACTCATAACCTAAGTCAGCTCAGTGCTCCTGAGTTTCAGCTCTATCTTGCTATGCACACCTGATGAAGACAATATCTGCCAGGGGATGGTGCAGAGCTCCCTATCAACCCTCCCCTTGGACATTTGGGTATGCTCAGTCACTGCAACTGAAATTGTTGAAAACATTTTGTAACACAGAGTTGGGGACTTAGTCTCTATGGAGTGAGTCCGTATTATAAAGAATTACGTGTGCCAAGACAGTTCATGTAGGTCAGTCATTAATTGCAAAGCAAGGGAATACTGAACTTAGTTGTGGGAGATGTGTGGGGACTAAACCAACAGTCACACTAGTTGCTTATGGCTGGGGATCCTGAACAGCTATTCTGAGTGTCTGCCAGGTACATGGCAGGACTGGTCCCACTATACACAATGTCCCCTTTTAGATTATATGAGTATCATCACATACTGAGTGAAATTTTTGAGACAGAATACACTAAACTTAGAAATGCCACTCTACCCATTTCATTAATTATCATACATCATGCAACTGTGCCAGATTTCAATAAAAAAAGGAAATCCAATAATAAGCTTTAAAACAGCATATACCACTATTAGTGTAATCAATGATGCACATATGAAGTAAATGATACAAACTAAATTTAGGAGGAAGTAAATACTACACCTGATATTGGGTAAAATGTAATCATGTGGTGGATTCTTAACCCTTTCCCCGACGGGTAGTATTCATAGTGGCCTGGGCCCCGCTGCTGGGGGCTTATATTGTCGCCCTAGCATGCGCGACCCCTCATGCCAAATACCAGCATCCCTTGCCATTTCTTCGTAATACTACAAGCACATGTTGTATTTTCAGTTATCATTATTTTCTAAAGTCTCTACTTGCCATATTTCTTGATAAATCAAGACTGAAGGATATTTTTGTTGCTATATAGACTCCATAGTTGATCATTATTCACTCTATAGTCTGAATAAAATAAGCAGTGTGTGGCATCATGGAGTTGAAATCGTAGGTTTTTTGTTGTTGTTGTTGTTGTTGTTGTTGTTGTTGTTTGTATAGTAAAAATGAGAAAGTGTTAAAAACAACTTAATCACACTTTCAGTGGCAGAAAAATAATATTTTGCCGTGATTGTAAAAAAAAACTCATGGCATGTCCATACATACACCATGGCATGTACGTACATGCCCCCGGCAGATAGTCCAGCCATGCCATGGCATGTGCATACATGCCACCCGTTGGCAAAGAGTTAATTGTTCTGGGCGGGAGGACAGCCTCCTACATTTATTGACCAGTTCTCTGTATATTATTCTTATTTTACCCCATAATTTCCCTGGTACCATACATACACTCCCTTGCTATTGGGGCCAAGATTGTGGGTGTGGGGGTGGGGGGTGTCCGCAGCATACTTTCTATATACGTAGGTAGTAGAGAGTGAGAGGTATCCACAGATACTAATGTCATGATTTGCAGTATCAAGATATTCTGGGTAAATGTTCAGAATAGCTTCACATGACTGATCATGACAATATTGGTATCAGTAGATCCCCCTCACTCTCTGCTACACAAATATATATAAATGATGAAACTACAGAAACTACCCAATACCCACAATTTCAGCCCAAGAGGAAGGCACCAGGGAAATTATGGGGTAAAATATGAATATCCAGAGAAATGATCAATATATAGTCAAATGCAGGGGGCTACAGCCCACTAACCCACACACTGGTCAACAAAGAATCCACCATGTATGTACAGCAGGAAAGAACACATGACAGACTCAGTATTGGATGCTTCAAAATTTAGGCCTTACACTCTACCCTGCAGTGGAGGATTCTTTGCCTTCCACTGTGAGGGTTAGGGGTGGCAGCCCCCAGGAGGGTGGCTACAGGGAGCACAGGCTCTTGCATTAGGTCATATATTGACTTACTCTGTGTATATTATTCAGATTGTAACCCGTAATTCCCCTAGTAACTTTCAAGTCCTCTCCTGCCATCGGGGCCAAGAATGTGAGTTTTTTGGGGGTTCTGTGGCAAACGTCCTACATATATGAGTAGTCGACGGTGAGAGGAGTCCATTGATATCAATATCATCTTGATCAGTCATGCGAAGGCATTCTGAATATTTTAATCACCCAAAAATAAACAGAATTGACCTGAGAACATGATTACTGGACTAATGGGTAGGCCTGTTAAACATGACCGGTTACGTAAAATCGCTCCAAATCGTTAAATCACACTGTATCTTAGATTCCCGTTGATAAATAATCATCAAAATACACCCTAGTTTACAAAACCACGTCTGAAACCGTGAAGAGGAACGTAAATCAAGCTCCTCACCACAAACATAACACATACCTCAACACCACCCTACATCCTCACCTTTCCCAAAGTTCTTCAACACACCATAAATCTTACATTTACTCAAGAAATACACTCACCAGTGCCAGTTATTAACATTGGTGGCATATCCGGTCGCTCCTCCACAATCCACCGAGGATCGCCTTCGCCCCATTTAGGCCATTTTGAACGTGAAGATTTCTGGCGTAAGAGCGCAGCCGATTATGTGTCGCTCGGTTTTACGAGTTGCGTGTGTTTTACACCTCGTGCGCTCTTGCAAGACCCGACCCGATACCTCTAGATAAAATATGATATAAAACCTTCTTCTTATGACAGTTTTGTAAATATCTTTTCTATTAAGCATTGTTTGATAGATCTCAAATCATAAGGCATCTTTAGAACCCTTACAACATAAAAATCATCTTTCTCTGAAGTTACTTAAAATATTGTACACTGAAATCCTTCTCAGATTGTTACTCTGTGATAAACGTTATAGAGCTTTCGACGGCGAAAAAACTCTTTTTTTTAATAACAAACAAAATATCATATAAATCATGATTTTATCACTGGTATATAGCGACTTATCTTTCCCAAATATATCCTATTCCAGGGACCCTTTCATATAAACTAGAATTCTCTAGAAAGAACGAGCATAAGTAAGAATAGCAGACGGCACTGAGGCATAATTTGTTATGTCTAAATCATGGGTTTAAAGGCTCACAGCGAGAGCCGAAATGGAACTATGATATTCATATTTTCAATATCTTTCTCCGAGACAAAAATCCTATGTCTGAATGTTTTATTTCTATTCTGCAGATCCATGGAAGCTAGTAACCAGCGGATATGCACCTAAAAATGGAGAGAGAGAGACGGAGAGAGAGAGAGAGAGAAATTGAGAAAGAGAAGGATACACGGAGAGAGAGGAGAGAGAGAGAGATAGAGAGAGAGAGAGATAGAGATAGATGAGCGAGTAGAGAGAAGAAGAGAGAGAGAGCGATTATCTGATATAGATAGATATATATATCTTAGATGATAGAGAGACGGAGAGATAGAGAGAAACTGAGACAGCATGAGAGAAGAAAGGAAAGAGAGAGAGAGAGAGATAGATAGAGAGAGAGGAGAAAGAAAGAGGACAAGAGAGAGAGATGAGAAGAGATAGATAGAGAGAGAGAGAGAGAAGAGAGCTATAGGGAGTAGGAGGAGATTTAGAACGATATAGAGAGAGAGAGAGAGTATAGTATAGATGGAGATAGATAGAGTATGAGAAGAGTAGATAGTAGTATTCCTAGAGGGATGAGAGAGAGTAGGAGACAGAGAGAGCGGAGCGGGAAGAGAGAGAGAGAGAAGACGAGAACAGAGAGAGTGAGAGAGAGAGAGAGAAGAGAGAGGAGGAGGTGAGAGAGAGGAGAGGAGAGAGAGAGGACGGAAGGGAAGAACAGAGAGAAGACATTGGTATAGAGAGGGATACACGGATAGAGAGCAGAGAGATATAATCAGATGTAGGAAAGTAGAGAGAGAGAGAAGAGAGATAGATAGAGATAGAGAGAGAGACAGAGGAAGAGACAGAGACAGAGACAGAGAGATGAGATATAGATGAGAGAGAGAGAGAGAGAGAGAGAGAGGAGAGAGGAGAGAGACGTGAGCAGAGAGAGAGAGAGAGAGAGAGAGGGAAGTGAGAGAGATGGAATAGAGAGAGAGAGAGACAGTGATAGAGAGAGAGAGAGAGAGAGAGATAAAGAGAGACAGAGAGACAGAGAGACGGAGAGAGAGAGAGAGACGGAGAGAATGAGACGGAGACAGAGAGACGGAGAGAGAGAGAGAGAGGAGATTAGAAGAGAGGAGATATTAAGAGCAGTAGAGGAGACGGGGGGGAGAGAGAGAGAGAAAGAGAGAGGAGAGAGAGAGAGAGAGAGAGAGAGAGAGAGAGAGAGAGAGGAGAGAGAGAGAGAGAGAGAGAGGAGTTAGAGAGAGAGTAGTAGATAGATGTCGAGAAAAAGAGAAAGATAGGCTACTGTAGAGAAAAACGAGACTGAGATGAGAAGAGGTACGGAGAGAGGCAGAGAACGGAGGAGAGATGGATGAGAGATAGGTGTAGGTAGAGGATGAATGGTCTGGAAGAAATCAGGTGTGTAGTCGGAGTAGGTGGGGGGGAGAGAGGAGAGAGAGGAAGAGAGGGGGAAGAGAGAGTGAGGGAGGAGTGATGTGGAGGTTTAGTGGTGGGAAGAGAGAGAAGCGGTGAGAGTGAGAGAGAGAGGAGGATGTGCGAAAGGGAGGTAGGGAGCAGTAGCGGCGTGGTGTGTGTGGAGATTGTAAAGTAGTGGCGGTGGCAAGTGAATGACGAACGAGTGGAGGCGAGAAGAGAGGTGGAAAAAAATGAAAAAGACTAGTTAGAGTGGGGAGAGAGAGAGTTGGTTAGCCGACAAGGAGAGGTGAAGAAAGCAGAGAGAGAATGGGCGGACACAAGAGAGGGCATAGGAAGGAAGGTAGTCTCGACCTCTCGCTCTTCTTACGCTGGACCGCAGCTCGCCCTTCCGCTCCGAAGCGTGTAGGCTTGGGGGCAGAGATGTGAGAGATCATCTCGGAGAGGACAGAGAAGAGTAGCGAGAGAGACTATCGCGATAAGCAGTGCGTGAGCAGAGCAGCCGTCTGCGCGCCGAGATGGAGTCGGAGAAGAAGCGATCTGTCCAGCCAGCGAGGTTGACTTCTGACTGATTAGCATGCACATGAGCCGCTTTGGGAGTCGAATATAGAAGAGAACGGAAAAGCGATGTGGACCGGAGAAAGAGGAGACGGGCAGGCAGAAATAGATAGAACCTACGTAAACGGATAGTAGAGACAGAGGACGGGATCCCCAGCGGAGAAAAAAGGAAATAATATAAGACCCGCTCCAACCTACTGCAGAAGGAGCGGTCATGAGTGGACAATAAGAGAATAAGAACTAGGAGTTGAGTAGGAGAGGAAAGAGTATGAGATAGGAGGGTTAGCAGTATAGAGAGAGAGAGTAGATGAGAGCAGAGAGAGTTACAATTATTAATGCAGAGAGAGAGAGAGAGTCAGTAAGAGAGAAAAGCATGAGTGAGAACTGAGGAGAGAAAAGAGCTGAGAGAGAGAGGGCAGCAAGAGAGTACGCAGGAGATAGACGGGCCCAGTATCTCCGTCGACAGACGGCAGCCACGCGAAGAAATAAAAAAAAAAAAAAGACGTGTGAAAGGGAGAAGTACGAGATGGACCCGGCTGGGGGGAGAGGAGAGGATGGTGTGAGAGCAGTGTAGACCTGTAAGTAGGAGGGTAAAAAAAATAAAAGAGACGACGGGCTATGAGCACGGGAGGTGGCGGGAACGGAGTGAGGCGAGGGAGAGGAAGAGGAAGCGACGGATAATAATAATAATAAAAGAGTTAACGGACGGCAAATTTGTCATTAGAATTGAATTGATGAAAAAAATGAAGTTTTCTGAATGGTTTTCGAACTGATAAAAGAGTTTTTGGATATGAAAGGCGGAGGATCGTTTGGTGTTTTCTATTCACTATATAATAGATAATTGAA
>NC_051389.1:59042011-59047011 GCF_015228065.2 Penaeus monodon | reverse complement strand
TATTATTATTATATTATATTATATTTTATTTTATTATATTATATTATTATTATTATTATTATAATATACTAATAAGAATAATTATTATTATTATGACGATGATGATGATGATGAATGCTATCATTATAACGTTATTATTGTATTATAATCATTACTTTGATAGGAGTATTATCTTTTGTTATTTATCATTGTCATTATTGGTTTATTACATTATTATAGTATTATTATTCTTATATTATATTATTATTATATTATTATTATATTATTATTGTTTTTGTTGTGTTGTTGTTGTTTGTTGTTGCTGGTTATTGTTGTGTTGTTGTTATTCTTACTTTATTATCCTTCCTCCCCCCACAATCAGTACCATCACTATAATCATTATGATTACTGTTATTATCAAAGAAATCTTTTATAATGATTACTTTCTCCTTATACTATCTATTAATCATTATCGAAATCGTTATGTTACTAACATATCATTAGTATTACTATATATCATTATAATATGGTATTAGTATCTTTGTATTAATTTACATATATACATACCTATATACATACATACATACATACATAATATATATATATATATATTATATATAGTAATATATATATATATTATATATATTCTTATTTTCATTACCTTTATTATATATGAATGATATCATTATCCTATTATTATCATCTCATCATCATATTAGTTTTACCTAGTCATTGTTGTTATTATTATTATCATTAGTTTTTATATTATTATCATATTATTATTAGTATATATTATATTATTATTATTATTCTTATATTATTACTAATTATTACATTATTAGTATATTTATTATCGTTAGTGTCAATTATTATTATCATTATTATCATATGAATTAATTTCTCATATCATTCTTACTATCACTAATCATCATTATCAATATTATGGTATAACATTACTATTATTATTATTTACTGTTATTATCATTATATTAATAATAAGGTAATAATAAATAACAATGATAATGTAATAATAATAATAATAATAATAATAATAATAATAAAATAATATAATGACCGCTGTTATCAATAAAATAATAAACAAAAAAAATTGTTATGATTATGGAATATAATCATTATTATGTTAATATATAATGATAATCAACGTCATTGTTGTTATTATCATTACCATTATTGCTATTATTATATTATATTATTATTATTATTATTATTACTTTTAATCATTTTCATTCTTAATTATTATATTATTATTATCATTATTATTATTGTTGTTGTTGTTGTTATATTAATTATGAACATCAGCATCATCATCATCATCGTTATTATTATCATTAATTGTTAACTTATTATGGTTATTATTATTTATTACAGATATTATAATTATTCATAATCCTTGTTATTGTTATCCTATTATTACCGTCACTGTTATCGTTAGCGATAATGAGAAAAGGATAGTTATGACATAAGCGCCTTATTATTATTATTATCATATCATTATTATGTATATCGTTAATCATTTCTTATTATTCTATTATTACATTACATTATCACTATGTAATATTATTAGCTTTATATATATGATATAATATATATATATATCTATATATATGAATATCTATCTATATAGATATTATATATATATGCACACCACACACACGCACACACCACACACACCCACACACTGCGCGCGCGCGCGCGCACGCACACACACATGCACACACCACACGAAACACCACAAACACACACATATGCACACATACGCACAAAACCACATACGCATACAAACACCACAAACACACATACATACTACCACCAACACACACATATATATATATATTATGTATACATACATATATATATATATGTATATATCATATAATATATTTAATATATATATATTCATTTTTATATATATATATATATATATATATATATTTATATTATATATTTATAAATGAATATATATATATATATAATATATATATATATATACTATATATTATATATATATATATATATAACAATATATATTATATAAATGAATATATATATATAATATATATATAATATATATATTATATATAGTATATATATATACTATATATATATAGAGAGAGAGAGAGAGAGAGAGAGGAGAGACGGAGAGAGAGAGAAGAGAGAGAGAGAGAGGGGAGAAAAGGGAATATATATATATAATATATAGATATATATATATATATATATATATATATATATTAAATGAGATATATCTATATATATAGCAAATGAAGATATATATATTATATAATAGAATATAGATTATATATATAGATATAAATAATAATAGGTATGTTACACACACACACCCACACACACACACACACACACATAATAGATTAATAGATATATAGATATATGATACATATACATATTAATATATGTGTGTGTGTGTGTGTGTGTGGTGTGTGTAGTGTGTGTGTGTGTGTGTGTGTTTGTGTGTGGGTGGTGTGTGTGTGGGTTGTGTGGTGCTTCACGCCGCAGGGATGTGAAGCGATGGTGTGGTAGCCAGATAGTGTGAGTGCTTGCATGCCTTCTCGCCTTGCAGCTTTCCACCCATGGCTAGCTCTGCGAAAAATGGAGCAGTCTTTTGCATATTATCCGACCAGTAACAGCCTCTCCATCTCAAGAATTATGCATTGCCTCCGTGGCCACCCATGGGTAACTGGGCACCTTGCGGTCCCAGGCAAATCTGTGGGGGGATCTCAGAGCAGCAGGAGGCCCTAGAGGTACGGAGCTATGGCCCCACCGGCTGGGACAGCTCTGGCTTCCATACCAGACTCCTGCCCTAGCCACCTGGGTTAATGGGCGGCTCGGGGAGGTGGGCCTTGCCAGTCCTTCTCCCCCAGAAAAAGACCCTCTGGCACGGTCTCGGATAAAGAATGCTGGGGGTAGGGCGTTGTCCCTCCCACCCAGCAAGTAAGGGGGCTGTGGAGTCCCGCGGGGAGGCAAATGTCGGGGTGCAGGATTGGAACGAGAGTTACTCGTCCCACCTGTGCCCCGGTAGGCGCCAACCCTCCATGAAGCTTGTTGGGCAAAGCCCTCGGGAACCCCACAGGCAGATGGACGGTCCCACAGCCTGCTGACCCCCTTTATTTGGGGCTGTGTCGGCGGGGGCGGCAGAGTTGGCGTGCACCCGGAGTGAACCACCCGAGGCTTAATCTCAGGCATGCTTTACGGGTATCACGGGAATTGAAACAACTGAGAGTTGAGGTGGCTGCCCTCGCAGAGGTGAGAAGACCTGGTAGCGGCACAATCAGTGTGGGGTGGTTACACCTACTACTGGTCGGGCCGCAGCGATGGTCACCACCTTCAGGGTGTAGCCATAGCCATCTCCAGGGTGTAGCCATAGCCAGCCCTCGGCTGAAGTGACACCGGTTGATGAGCGTATTATGGCATTGAGACTGAAGCATGCTTTTGGCTTCAGTCTCTTATCTGCGTATACGCTCTACCGATGTATATAAAAATTGATGTGAAAGAGGCGTTCTAGCCAAACTCGCAGCTGTGGCAGAAGATTGGCCCCAGCGAGATATTTGTATTTGTTCTGGGGACTTAATGCGGATCGGAGGTGACCAGCTTGGCTACGAGATGTCTGTCGGCCCCATGTCAGAGCCGATCTCGACTAGCAGCGAAGAATAGCCTCCTTCTCGGGAATTGCTAGGGTCCAGAAAATGAGGATCTCTGGCGTCTTGGTACCAGCGCTCACCCCCATCAATGGATCTTGGTACAGCGATACGGGTACAGTGGACAAGGAGATTCACACGACCACATTTTGGTGTTTAGCTACACGAAGGAAGATCCTACAGACTTGTTGCAGGGTTTACCCGGAAGTGTCCGAGTTCTGTGGCACTGACCATAGGCTGGTGTGGCTACCCTAGGGTCCACTTCAAAACTTCCCGTCCCTCCAGTGGCCACCTAAATTTTTCACCTGGACAGACTAAGGGAGGAGGAGTGTGCCCGTAGGTTCACCATGGCAGTCTCTGACCGATTCACAGAACCCAACAACCTGACGGACCCAGTTTCTCTGTGGGAGTTCTTCAGGCACGTAACACTCGAAGCAGCTCAGGAGTCCATTGGCTTATGCCCAAGGACAAGGCAGAATTCCATCTCCATGGAGACATTAGAGGCCACTGAAGCGTGTCGCAAGGCTCGGCTGAATGGGAATCAAGTCTTGAGTCTTTACATGGTGCGTAGGGCTCGGACACTGCTGAGAAGGGACAAGGAACAGTTCATCAGGAATCTTGCTGAGGAGATCAAAGGCCATTTCTTGGTAAATGACCTTCGCCCTGCCTACCAAGCCCTGAAAAAACTGAACTCTAAGCCCTCCTCACAGATGACTGCAGTCCAATCAGCAGATGGATGGATCATCTCAGATCATGTTGGGGTTTGTGAACGTTGGGCTGAGTATTTTGAACAGTTGTACCAGGTAGACCCTCCAACAGTTAGTTTGGATGCAAGCGATGTCTCAGTGCCTGTGCCGGACCCACCCATCAGTGAGGAACCTCCTACCCTTACAGAGGTTAGGCTGGCGATTTCCAAGCTGAAGAGTGGGAAAGCTGCAGGCATATGTGATATCCCTGCTGAACTGCTAAAGGCTGGGAGTGAACCTATGGCTCGGGACCTGCATACAGTCCTGACTGCCATCTGGTACCATTCCCCCTGACCTGCTGAGGGGCGTGGTCATCCCTCTCTGGAAGGGGAAAGGGGATCGTTCGGATTGTAGCAACTACCGTGGCATTACACTGCTCAGCATACCAGGCAAGGTTCTCGCCCACATTCTTCTGAAACGGATCCGCAACCACCTACTGAGGCATCAGAGACCGGAGCAGTCTGGATTTACTCCTGGCAAGTCCAAGATAGACCGTATACTAGTGCTTCGAGTAATTGTGGAACGCCGTGGTGAGTTTGGTCATGGGTTGCTTGCAACCTATATCAACCTCAAGAAGGCGTTTGACTCGGTGCATCGG
>NC_051389.1:59013023-59033165 GCF_015228065.2 Penaeus monodon | reverse complement strand
TTTCCCCTTTCCTTTCCTTTTCCCCCCCCTTTTTTCTCTCTTTTTTCTATATATTCTCTCTCTCTCTCTTCTCTCCTCTACTCTCTCTCTCTCTCCTCTCTCTCTCTCTTCTATATATCTCTCTCTCTCTTCTCTCTCTCTCTCTCTCTATCTCTCTCTCTCTCTCTCTCTCTCTCTCTCTCATATATTCTCTCTCTCTCTCATATATTCTCTCTCTCTCTTTCTCATATTTTCTTTCTCTCTCATATATTCTCTCTCTGTCATAGATTCTCTCTCTCTCTCATATATTCTCTCTCTCTCTCATATATTCTCTCTCTGTCATATATTCTCTCTCTCTCTCTCTCTCTCAGCCAGCCAGCCAGCCAATCTGCCTGCCTGCCTGCCTGTCTGTCTGCCAGTCAGTCAGTCAGTCATTTAGTTAGTTAGTTAGTCTGTCAGTTGGTCAGTTAGTTAGTCAGTCAGTCAGTCAGTCAGTCAGTCAGTCAGTCAGTCAGTCAGTCAGTCAGTAAATCAGTTAGTTAGTCAGTCAGTCATTGCTACTGCACTGCACTTTTACTTTCTTCCCTTTCTTCCTTTTTCATTTTCTTTTTCTTACCATGTTATCCTTCCCTCACCCTCATAATTTCCTTGCCTCCCTCTTTTCCATCTTTCAGGACCTTTTGAATAATAATTTTAATTCTTTACATTCACAGCAGGATGAGAGCCTGTACATTATGGATCATTCTGCCCATTTTAAGTGGGTTATTGTTGGCATCAGCAGCAAACAGAATTGATGACTACCAGCCACAGCATGTACACATAGTTATTGGAGGTAACTTGTTACTTGTTACTGGTACAGTTGTTATTATTATGATAATGATAATGATAGTGAAAATCATAATGATACTGTCATTACTAATAATTATAAGGATGATAATAATAATGATGATAGAAATCATAATGATGATAATAACAGAGGTAATGGTAATGTAATGATAGTGATCATTATTATTGTTTTTCTTATTATTTATTTTAATTTTGATCATTGCTGTTATTGATAATGACTTGGGAATAGATATAACATAAAAGGTCTCAAAATCTTCGGGTTTTAAAAAGTTCCATTCTTACTACAATCTAAATTCTTAGGCTCAGTATCAGGTACATTACAGTTGTATAACTTTCCAGAATTAACCACCATCATAAAAGAAAGCAAATTATAAGTAGTATATAAAAAAAAACCCTCCTAATCTAGGATCCCACTCACCCTTCCCCTATTGCTCATAGAGACTTCCAAGGACATGGTTATTACCTGGACCACCTTCACGGACACTCCCTTCAAGTGTCGTTGAATTTGGGAATGCTGGGCTGACCGACACAGCCACAGGAAGCAGTACACAGTTCACAGATGGCGGCAGTGAACACAGGAACTTGTGGATGCATAGGGTCATACTGAAGGATCTGCAGCCGGACACTATGTATTGTGAGTCCTTTGGTCTTAAAGTTGGGGGTGTTATTAGGATATGATGAGATGTGTTTTTTGTGTGAACTAAAAAAAAAATTTTTTGTCATTCATGTAAGTTTTTTTTTTGGGTGAATGCTAAGGGAAGGTCTTTAAAATGATATGGTGAGAGATGTTTTTGTCTTTATATGAATTAAATGAAATGGAATTTAAGGGATTTTTTTTTGTATGATTGGTAATGATTTCATAGAAATTGTTTTTGTTTTAGTTTTCTTATTCTAAGGAAAGGGAATCACTGACTGTACTTAATTGTTTGATCTCTGGAAAAGATGAAAACATTAGAAAGCTGTTAAAAATAAACAAAGTAGGATCAATAAAGTATTCACATGGCCATCTCTTCTTTCAATTTGCTGCACCAGTAAATATGGTGCATCTCTTTGTATGTTTTAAAAAGCACGATACAAAGTAGAAATGTGTCAATTACTAGCTTTCCAAAGTTAATCTTTTTCCTTCCTATTTTTAAAAATGAAATTGATCCAGGTTAAAGAAAAGCATTAATAATGTATTTCTTCCTTGACAGTCTACCACTGTGGCAGTCAGCTGGGTTGGTCAGAACTGTTTGTTTTCAAGACCTGGAAGAATGGGACGGACTGGCCTGTGTCAGTGGCTATGTATGGTGACATGGGAGCTGTCAATGCTCAGTCTCTGCCAAGGTATGCCATTGTGCATGTGTATTAAAAATGGTACTTATTTTGTGAATTGGTAGTTAATTAATCATATTTTTTTTTTTGTGTCATTTTGTTAGGCACCTGTAGTTGTTAAAGGTCATGGCCCTTTTGCTTTGTGAAGGAGTCTTATTTTTGAATTGTTATCTGTGACACTTTTGACTCTTCAGTATATTTATATTATATCTTATAAATACATAATATGTTCTGGTCTCTTTGTGTGCCAACCTTTGCTATACCATCTTTTTACATTTTTTATAAATATATTGATCATTATTATCATTAGTTATTTTTTGTTATCGTTATTATATTATGATTATTATTTTGGTTATGGTTATTGTTATTGTCATTACAGTATCACATAATCATTATCATTATTATTTATTTATCTTTCTATTTTCTTCTTTTTATTATTTTCAGTGTTTTGTTAAACTTTCAAATGCGTATTATTCTTTTCAAATTCTTGAAAAAATGTCTTCTTGTTTTCAGGTTACAGGAGGAGGTCCAGAGAGGAATGTATGATGCTGTGATTCACGTGGGAGACTTTGCATACAACATGGACTCGGTAAGATATCTCTGTAAAAATTTACCCTCTTAATTAAAGTAAATTTGTTGATATGGTGTGTAAAAATGTGCTGGATGTGTTATGCATGTAAATTATATTATATGCAATGTGAGTGTGTTTGCTTAAAGCTCTAGCAAATCTTTGTCAAGTGATTTGGTATTAGATTTGAAAAGCCTGTTGTCTAAACACCACCATCTGTTAATTCTCCCAAAAGGACAATGCTCGTGTTGGAGATGAATTCATGCGACAGATTCAACCCATTGCTGCATATGTGCCTTATCTGACTTGCCCTGGCAACCACGAACAGATGTAGTAAGTTTTTCTCTTGTACTTCTTTTTTTGTCATGTTTATCTGAGTGTGATTATTTTGTCAGAGAAGTAGTGAAAATGAAATGTAAATTTTATATATTAGTTGGTGTGCTAGAGGCTGGATATTGCGGTACTACCTCCATCTCTGTTTGACTTGTGCATATAGTGAGACAGATCTAGATTAAAGATGGGGTGGTAAAAGGGAGAGAGAAAAAATAAAAAGAGTGAAAAAAGAGATAATGAAAAAAAGATCAAGAGAAAAAGAGAAAGAGAGGATATTAACCATCATGCATTTTTTCATATTACCTTAGTCCTGTCACAGGATAGTGATGCTGCATCACTTCACTTGAATAAATCCCAAAACAGTGGATTTCACTCAAACCTGGTCTTATATTAACTAGTAATAGGTAATACATTTATATGGCTAGGGAAGTTGTTGCTCAGCAGTTTGCTGTGATTTTGGACTCATATGTATTTGTTTGTCAGCTGAGCTGGTTAGTGGCCTATATTGCAAAGTTAGGTAAACAATAGGGAAACATAAAATATATATGTTAATACTATACATTACACAACAAATATGCATCTCTCCTATAGCAACTTCAGTAACTACAGAGCAAGATTCAGCATGCCCAACCATGAGGACACAGAAAACCTTTTCTTCAGTTGGAACATGGGTCCAGTTCATTTTATTGCTGTCAACACTGAGGCATATTATTTCCTGGAGTATGGCCTCAAACCTCTCTCTCGTCAGTATGACTGGCTCATCAAAGACTTAGAGGTAAAGTATGGGAGTATGTTAACAGCTTATGATGCTGAAAACTGAGGCATTGGTAGGATTAATCAGTTGATGCCTGGAATGCTTGCATACATGCACTCACCATTGTGGTTCTGGTTTATAAGAAAGAGATAAAGCTGATTTAATGACTAATGTTAAACAGCAAAGTAATTTAAATTCATATGTAATAATTGAAGCAGCTAGAAAACAAACAAAAGAGCAGTTAAAAGTAAGTGGTCAATGGGTTAACTCCACAGTGCATGCAATTCTTGGATGTTTTCTTCATGTCTTGTGCTTTGTCAAAATCATTGTGTAATTTAATGTTAATGTGACGCTGTCTTCATGGCTTGTGCTTTGTCAAAATCATTATGTAATTTGGTGTTAACGTGATTCTGCTTATGTATTTGTCTTGCCTAATAATATTTCAACAAGGAAAGACATTAATAGAAAAAACAAAAATGAAATTCATATAGTTTGCAAAAAATAAGGAGCATGAAATTAGAAAATAGGGTAGGAGCAATTAACAACTCATAATTTTTTTTTTTTCTTACATTTAATATTTTACACACCCACCACGATGCCACTTTGCCTAGAACCCCATAACACATTAATTGCAGTATTGAAAAATTGGCTAGTGGCCAATACTGTGTGCTTGTTGGCATGCATATGGAAATTTCCACTTGTGGCTATCTCGTTTAGTACATCGAAAACAATATTAGGCACTTAATGAATTGTTGCTGGATTTTTTAAACCAAAGTCTGGTAAAATTGAAGGTTCTCTTCTCTTGAGGTGCCTTCATCTAAAAGTAATCCCATAGAAATAATGTGCTACTATAGGAGAAAAATGAGCTCCCTTTGATGAGCTGATGGCACTGGTTATTTTATTTTATTTGTTGAAAAATTTCTGCCATGTCAACATATAAGGTCATTAGTGATGGCGTGGGGCTTGGGGGTGAAGCCCCCAGGTAAGGAAGTTTTTGTGGATTTCCAGAATGGTTAATGGTTAATACAAATGTGCAACAAGTTCATATAACATTATGATAAAGTATTTTGGTAAAATGGGTGAAAATGAGTTAACAATTAGGATAAGTGGACTTCTGTCCACTTATCCTAATTGTATGAAGAAGATAAGAAAGAAAGGGATGTGCAAAAGAAGAGAAGAAAGGGATGTGCAAAATTAGTTGAGGCAAGGGTTGAGGACCAAGGTAGGGGTGATCCTCTACATTGTTCCTCAGTTCCTCTTCTAAGCTCTTCCATGACAACAACGGGCAAAGGATTGGGGAGGTGCCACTGAGTATGTCATTATGCAGTGCCACCCATGACTTGGTCCACCACAGCCATTCCTTCCACATTATTAAATATGGGCTGTTAGCTGCAGATTCTTCCCCAGCTCTTTCTTGGAAATGGTTTTTGCATGAGAGATCTTCATAAGCCTACCTTGGGAAGGTTTGTGGACTAGTGTGACAATAGTCCCAACAGAGCACTGTATTCAAGCATTATCTCATCTATATAGTGACTAGTAGATATACTGGAATATCAGAGTCAGCTATACAGATGGAAATGGCAACACCCAATTGTTTTACTAAATTCACCTATTTAGTCAGGCATAAATTACTGATGTTCTGTGATGATACAAATGTGTGGGGAGTGTATTGTTATCACTCATTGTAAGGGATAAGATATTTGAGGAAAGGGAATGTTACTTACATATAATGTACATCTTGTTTTTTAAGCTATGGGATAGATATAGATATAACCATTGTTAGGTATAATACTTGGTAGTGATGTATCAGATCTCACAATTTAGAAATCTGTGGATGCAGATGCAACATTCCTAAAATATGCATTGAATAAAAATGCCCTTTTTAGACATGCCTATAAATACTGATGTTCAGTGATGAGACAAATGGACATATTATTAAACCGGGGTGAGCTTTCCCCAGGACCAGCCCCCCCCCCCCCCACCCACACACACACACTTTTCCTTATGAAATTTTTGTGCGTGTTGCATGCTCCACGGGCCCCTCACATAGTATTGGAACAAATATGGGGCAACTAGGAGCACCCCATACCAAGCCACGCAAAATGTTTATTAAGTATATACTTAAATGATTGCAAATATTAAATCAACTATTTTCAAATGCTACTAAAGATGTACTGTAAAGTAAGAGTTGTATGATATGTAAATAACATATATATAATTAGTTTTTAAAGACTCATGTTGCACCATTTTGGAAATTACAGTAATTACCATGTATTAGTGAATCTCATCATCGTATATATTCATGAAGAACTGTTACTTTGCTCATAATATACATGTATATAAATACATGAGTGTATGAGTGTACCTATTCTGAGATCAAATCCCAAAATTGCATTTGTTAAAAGTTTTGTTAATTTTAACTTTCATTTATTGACAAGTTTGAAAATAAGAAATATACAATCTAGGCCAATTTAATTAATAATAAAGTGTAGTATTTGCCCAAGTTGGTAATCCCAAACATTTAAAGGTCTTGAGAGCAATTGTGAATTTGATAGCTGTAAATAACAGTTGCCATTCTGATAGTCAGGTTTGACACTATCTTCACTAAAAAAATTATGCCAGCATTAGATGTACCAATTATATCAGATCTCATAATTCATAAGTCTGCAGTGTGTGGAATGGTAAAATTTTCTTCTAGAAGTATTCAAAATACATTAGGGGTAATATAAAAGAACTAAAATGTTTTCCCACCTGAGCTAAGTAATTCTGGAGAAAATGTAAAATTGAAATGTCAGTTAATTGTTAAAGGTTAGAAGATATAAATGTGCTAGACATTATAGGTCAATAGCAATATGGTAAAGTACTGTGGCAAAAAGGGTGGAAATTTGTTAATAATCATGATAAGATGTGTTGGATGTCAAAGGATGTAGAATACTGTAGGATAGAAGTTAGTGAAAAGGGCATAGAGGTGGAGCAAAGGGATTATGGTGGGGATGTAGTTAAAGGTATAGGGTGATCAGATCACATGGAGAGTATGTGTCTGAGGAAGGGAGAGTATGAGGGAACTGCAGAAGAACTTTTATGGAAGAATCAGATGGTAATATGGTAAAAAATGATAGTTCTAAAAGTAGGAGAATAATCCTGAGAATGAAGTAAAGGAACAGGGGAAGGTGGTGAGAATGTCAGGAGGGGAGGGTTCCACAGGACATTGTTGTGATATAAAGGATTCACATGAGCATATAAGTGGGGTGGTAAGGATAATCGGGAAGGAAGAGGAAATGGTGATGCATGTAGAGGACAGGATGGAGTTTTTTTTGGTTGAGTGGGAGGAAGAGGGGTAGGGGATACTTGAGGAGGATGGATATCGGCAGATACTTTGTAGAGCAAATAAAAAGGTAAGAGGGTGGACGTAGGAGTGGAGCATTCTCTTGAGTCATGTTTATGAACTTTTGGATGTTTCAAGAGTTTCTGCAGGGGAGTTGGGTGAAGAGGTCAGAGAAACAAAGGTTTTCTTATGTGGAGAAGAGGAAATAGATGTCCAAGGAGCAGAGGGAGAGGTGGATGTAGGAGAAGATGAGGTAGAAGATGGAATGAAATATTTAGATTATCCAGTACAACAGGTAGAGTGTGGAGGAGGGGGAATAGTAAGCACTGGGGAAGTGGTTGATTGGAGTATCTGGATTTAGACTGGAAAAGGAATTTGACTGGGGGAGAGAGATAGTAGAGATAGGTTGGTTTGGGGTAGAGGGAAAAGATACTGGGGGAGATGCTGAGGCTTCTTGAGAAGATGGAAGGGGAGCAGAGCGAAATAGCTTTGGAATAGGTAGAAAGAAAAACCTTGTCGGAGTGCTTCTTGTTTGGCCTCACATAAAGTGAGGCCGAGTTTGAATCTGAGAACTGTAAACAGGGTAGCTCCTATAAAATATATTATGGGAGCCACCACAATTGGCACACGTGTGACTGAGCAGAGCAGTTTGAATGGTCATGGCCAGGTTGAACACATAGAGGGCAGCGAGTTGTGGAGTGACAGTGTTTGGCTGGGTGGCCAAAATGCCAACATTTCTGACATTGACAGGGAAGAGGTTGATAAGGTCGGACACGCCACCAATATAAACTTTATGGGGGGAGGTCAAATCTACAGAAGCTAATCTTGCAATATTGGTGTAGGACTTACGTTGGCCTCTGGGAGGAATAGTGTAGCCCTGGACAGCCTCTGTATCACAGTCAATAAGGCATGTGAGCAAGTCATTCTCACAGTCTGATCAGTCCTTGTCACAGACAGGACAGTTCGAGAGACGGAAACAGTTCCAGTACAAGTATGAAGGGAGGAATGAGGTTGGGCAGGAATAGGTTTACCAGTGAGGTCGGTCAGATGTAACGGTGACAAGGCATGGAAGATCAGAACGATTGTGAAAGGAAACTTTGCCTACTTGTTTTTTGAGACATTGTTGGAATAGAAGGGTATTGTCAGAATATGGGGCTGTAGGGGAATCACAAAGAATTGATCCCACTTGGCTGAGCGCAGGAGTCGGCTACATCAAGCAGAGTGTACCGCTACACACGCTCTGGCGTGTCGTCATGCATACAGGCGTACCCCGCAGACCAAGCGGTTTGTTATGGTGCTGGTACACATGACCCGGCAGTGATGGGTTAAAATGTGGCACTTTATAGAACTGGCATATCTGTATCAAAAATTTATCAGACAAATAAATACTCAGTCATATGGTGATGTAACAAATAAGTAATAAGGGGGGGTGGTGTAGACAGTAAAGAAGACTGCAGTAAAAGATGGAGTGGAAGATATTGGGAGAGAGGAGTGGCGTGAATTTTCAAGGTTGATCAATGACCTGGGTGGATGATTTGGAATGGATGGCATTGACAGCAAACGTTGAGGGGGGTAGTAGTATGAGTGGGAGCCACAGTCAAAGAAGAGGTAGGGGTTGGGAAACCAATGAAGTCAAATTTAGCTAGGCTTGTTGATGAAAAGACAAGCTTTAATGCCCCTTATAAGGGTAAAAAAATCTTCATTATTGGCCATGGTGAGCCTGAAATAAATGAGGAGAGGAAACAGTCTACCCCTCAGGGTTCACATGAGAGCTAAGGGCTAGACAACATATCCATAGTGGGCTTGTCTGCATTGTCCCTGTAAATAATGCATTACCAATTTAGTGCCTATGGCTCCTGGAGGCTGACACAAAGCCAGCCTTTCATCCTTTTAGCACTGCTCTCACACCTTAAACAGTGGACAGAAGAAGGGGATGATGAAGAGAAGGAAAGGAAAAAGGGAGAAGAAAAGACCATGCTAAATATGTTGAGGTGGGGGCCGAGGTCCTAGGTAGGGGTGATCCCTCTACATTGGGCCACAATCTCCTCCTAAGCCCCCCACCCCCCATGACAATGAGCAAGGGGGGGGGGGAAATGAAAGAAAAACAAGCATATACAAAGAATGGTCAGATACTTCAATAGCCAAATTTATTAAGTAGACTAAGAACTTACATATTCTCAGTTTAACACTGGCAATAGGTATGACAAGGTTTTGAAAAATAACCATAATAATAAATGGTATATTTTTTCAAAAGTTAAGTGTTTATTGCAACTAAGGATGTTAAATAATTTAAAGCACATAATTTAAACACATCTTTATTTGTCTAGAAAAATAGGTTTACCCCTATTGTAACTGAGAACCTTAAATAACTTTTTGATTAAAGAGAGAAAGGAAATGTAAAATTTGCTTCTTGCAAAAGAAAATCCATAGTCGTTGCTTATAAACCTATGCAAGAGTTTCCTCTTGTTCTTGGTACTCTTTGATTCCTCTCAATACAACAGTCTTCATCAAGCAAGAAGTTCCAGAGGTGAAACCCATACTTATATGGATGTGATTGAGTAACTTCTTTATGACCTGCTTTTTTTGTGCTCTTCCCTGAAAGAAGAAAAGGGTTACAAAGTATAACAGATTGATAAGAGAAAGATGAAATGTTACCCATCAGGGAAAATGGGCAATAGTATCTTTATCAGTATATTAAAACAAACAAACAAACACACATGCATGCATGCACAAACATTTTTCATTAAGACTTTGTATCACTTACTGAATTTGACCACCAATAATGGACAAGCTGATGCTCATCCATAAAGTTGTGAAATTCCTCTAGGGTGAGAACACTTTTATACATCTCCTGAGAAGGAGAGACAGCTAGCACCAGTCCATTTATATTTGGCTTTGCCCCAATTATGCTCAAGTTGTCCAGGACATTTGAAATGGTTTGCAAGCTGTCAAAATAATTGTGAAACAATCAACTTTTCTGTTAAAATCTATGCTAATTACATATAAATAGTTAATGTTCTAAAGCTTTTTCATTAATATTGCTCTAAACAAATTTTCAGTAGTAAATTCCTTTCCCTCAGTTTAAATAAGTAAAATTAAATTATTTATACAATTGTGATTATACATACCTTGATAATATTTCAAAGCATACTAAAAAAATGAAGAAATTTCCTTTTTGCAACATATCCATAGTGGGCTTGTCTGCATTGTCCCTGTAAATAATGCATTACCAATTTAGTGACAAATATAATCTGATAGTGACTACTCATCAAGTGGTATCAAGCAGAAAAAAAAATGTTATGCTATTGAAAATAAATATATGATCCAGCATGACATTTCTAAATACTTGAGTAAATAAGCTCAAGTGTACTTCTGTCTTAAAGACTAGACATCTAAAATTCTCACATACACTGTCAAGTTGATATCAGACATATGCTTTTTCCTCAAGGACAACTGTGCTTGATAACATATCAACTCAGTTTTGATGAGATCTCCAACACTCTTGTTTCCAGCTATCTGCAAAATATATGGTCAATGTTCAATGTTACTTTAATGCAAAGAACATTTCATGTGGAGTTATTCTACTGTGGTAACAAATTATTACATTTCACAGAGGAAGTATCACATACCACAACATTCACTGATTTAGAAAAAGGGCTGTTTAGAGATGTCTGATAATAATTTCTCTTGTTGTCCTTCATTTCTATCACTGGCAGCTGTTGTACAGGTAGGTTACTGTCCTTTTGTGACACATAACACATGCCAAGGGTTGTAATTTTTATGGACTGACAAGCATGGGTGACTTCAATAGAAACTTGAAGTTCTGCCAATTGTGAAGTGCTTTTTTTGGCTGGTTCAGTTGTGTCTGTTTGTTTGCTTGTTTTGGTTTGACTGTCTTCCTCTTCCTGAAAACGCTTCTGTTTGATAGAAAGGGAAGATTATGGCTTAATTTTAACTTGTGAAACTTTCATTTAAATAGAATGGGGCTGGTTATCATTCCTAACATATCTTGTGCAATATATCATGAAATTCCTAACTATCTGTCACAGTTCTTACCAGTTTGTAATGTTGCAACTATACAAAGGTATAGGTATACCAATATTGCCTTTGAAATCAAGGGCTCTGGAGATACCTATGTAGAATCTTAATGTGGGTAGAAACAATAAATTTCAAAAGTTCAATAATGACATCAGGTGTTTTTGTACTTGCAATGTTGTTTACTTTTCTGCATTCTGTCATGTCTAAGTCAAGAATGCAAGTGTACTGGTGCTTGTTACAAACCTACAACCATGTTAGTACTTTATAAGTTACCCAGGTAAATTTATAGAATTTATATATATATATATATATATATATATATATATCACACACACACACACACACACACACACACACACACACACACACACACACACACACACACACACACACACACACACACACACACACACACACATCTTACCTGGCTTTAGCCTCAAGCTCCACCCTATCTCTATATTCTGAATATGCCGCTAATGACCTCAGATCTTGACGTGGCAGAAAATTTTTAATAAATAAATATTGGCAGTCACCCTCTATAATCTTCATATTACACAATAATATTCATAAGGAGACATTTGCTACATAAAGAATAAAATGTACACATCTGGTATAGAATTACTTCACAGAGAGATTATTCATTATTTATTTAATTGACGGTGACAAACATAAAATATTCATAACATCACTTCATATTCGGTTTTCTCTGGTATCTCTTCCTTGTGTGATTGAGGGTCATGGGTATGGCAGCTTTTTCTGGATATTGCCATTGAGGACTTCCATCCACTATTACAGTTCACTATAGTTTAAAGAATTGCAAAGTTTGTATGTAGAATATGAAACGTAATCATGAAAATTATTAATATATATATTTTTCTCATTAACATATTGCATAAGATGGGAATGTTTTCCCAACTTGGAAATAAACATTGCCTTTTCTGTGAACTCTGAAATTCTGCTGAGGGTTATATCTGCAGTTTGAACATCCCACAACTTATTAAAATACATATGGATGAATTTTCACACATTTTTGACATAGAAATATCAGAACTTGTTTCATTATTGCTAAGAATAAAAGTTAAAGGTAACTCGACTCCATAATTTTTCATGGAGTTGATGTTATTATGTATCATTTTATGATTGATAATGCAATGCAATGTTTATTGACTAATTTTACTGGAGTTCTGATTGCACATGTGCAGTTGTAGAATTCTAGCTCTACCCATGGTAGCCTAGTCAAGGGGCACACAAAGGACTTTTTGTGGCATTATGGCTATTAATTTTACCATATTATTGGTTGAAAACCTATAGGTTTTTTTTTTTTTTTTTTTTTTTGGGGGGGGGGGGGATGTTAGGCCATGGCTTTTCAAAGACAGAGTTTCACAAGGGGATTTTCAGCAATTGTTTTTTATGCTTTTTTGTTCATTAATTGTTTGACTATAACAAGTGGGTCTTCCTGGAAAATAATTATATCAGATTTGTTATTGTGTGAAGAAAATATAACTTAAGATAATTTCCGCTGCATTCACCAGCCGACAATCTTGATATGATTTGATAAGTCCTGATAGCAGGGGAGGGCATGAAGTAGATCAGGGAAATTACGGGGTAAAACAGGCTGAAATAAAATAATATAGAACAGGAATGTGTAAAACAAGTACAAAAAATGTTTAAAATTGGCTAATGAAACTACAGATGTCCCTGCCATCTTTGAAAGTCTACAGAGTGACACAAACTTTTAAAAAATTACAGGAATCAAACCCATCATTCAGTAAAAATTACAGGATTTCGCATAATCCAGATCCTCCATGGTAATTGTACAATGTGTCCTAACCAATTATCCAACCTAATCTTAACCCTCTGGGATTTATGCACTACAATCTATATATTTTCAGGCAGGGGGGGGGTGTCTGCCCCCCTGGACCTTCCATAGTAATATATACACCTAGGGTACTATGCCCCCTGGACCCCCAGGGTAAAACCACATACCTTTATATTGTGAAACACTGAACTTTTCTTCAGAATTACCAGAATTTCTTGGTTTCTAATCACTTTATTTGGAATTTGGGGTGCTTCATGGGCTCAAACATCAGGCTGTGAATGATGTCTATTTGTTCTGTATGGTATTATATGGCTTTAAAAATGACCTGGAATCAACCATTTAAAATAAAAACTTTCTCACGGCCTTTTCTCATGAATGGTGCCACAGCCTGTCAATCTCTCGTGGTAAAAAAACAATGGCACAAGGATTGTCAGAATAGTGTTAATATTCCTAACACTAAAAAATTTATTAAAATTAAAAGATGAATTACTACATAATTTTGGGAAAAACAACACTGGAAATTACAAAAAATTTGTTCTAACAAGTGCGTAATACTTGGCTTGTTTTTGCATGTCCATTTTTTTGGGCCCGAAGGGTAAAGGGGGGACTTTAAAAAAGGATAGGTTTGATCTCTCGAAATTTTCGTGCATGTCCCAGGAGTACGTAAAAATTAGAGTGGTTTTACCTTGGGAAAAAACAAAAACACTTTCATCTATGGCAAAATTGTGCAAATTGAAAAAAAGGGAGAAAAGGGCCCCAACAAGAAGAAGCCCCTTCATTTTCTAAGTCCCTTCCATTTTTACTTTCAAAATCAAAACAAATTGCCCGGGCTCATTCCCAAATAGTTTTTGTATTGCTACCCCTTGTGGTCGTATATTTTTTTTATTATCAGTGTCTTTTTCTCAAATTCGTAGTAATCGTCTTTTCCTTTTATTGTTTCTTCATTTAATTTTTTGGTAATTTTTTTAGCTATTTGTACAAAAAACCTTATGCCATTGCTTTTGACAGGGAATTTAAAAGCCAGCGGGGCCCTTTACGTCGAGAACCCCGGTGGAAATGTTTTATTTCCATTGCTGGTCGATTGGGGGTCATTTTAAAGCCTTTTTGTGGATATACTGGACAAAAAACTTCTCTCTGTCAAAACCTGATTTTAAACCCCTCCAGTCCCGAAAAAGGGAAAAAAAAAGTGTTTAAAAAACCAAAAAATTGATTTTTCCAATGAGTTTTGGGTTCCCGTAAGTTTTCAAATTTGGGCGCGCCTGCGTGAGTTTGAAAGGCGGGGGACGTCCTTTTAGGTTTTTTTTGGAAATTTTTTATCTTTTTTTTGTTGTTTTACACATTTCGTTTCTTTTCTTATATTTGGGTTTTTTTGCCCCACAACCCCCTAATCACTTCATGCCCTCCCCTGCTATCGGGACTTTCAAATCACTAAATTGTCGGCGGGAGAATGCAACTGAAATGACTCAGATTTTTTCATCTATGAAAAAATCAAAAATTAAATATTGCGGGGGAAAACCCGGTGGCATTTTGGGGGAAAAAACGGACCTCTTCCGTCCTGTATCTCCTTTTTTTTTGATTTGCACACCTTTTTCCATGATGAAAAGATCTTCTTTTTGTCAGGTTCCCCAATTTTATTTTTCTAACCGATGTCATACACAAAAAAAACCTATATTTCATTAATTTTATTTTAGCCGTTTGACCCTGAAATTTCCCCCCAATATTTCAGCTCTTCTATGGCCCCAAATAAAATTTTCAATGGAAAAATTTTTGCGGAAAAAACCCCAATATTGTTACAAAGTAAGCCTACCCTTATCAACTGCCCAAAACTTTGATTAAACCACAGGATCATGAGAAACACGATCCCCAAATTTGATGGGTTTTGATGGAGATGAGTTCAAGAAAATTATTCTGTGCATTTGTGTCGATGCTGCACTACTCGCCTTTACGTTCGTCGGAACGATATCGTAAATGGAGACGCTCGGGCCCTTGGGGCTGTCCAGGGCGCTGCTGGCGAAGGACAGCCGTTTCTTCGCCGCCGCCTTGTCCTCTCCCTGCTTTAGGATCGACTTCCGGCTCTCGCCTGGCGTGTCCATAGTTCGGCTGTGTAACTATTGCCTCAGGATAGAGTGCTGGTGCTTGTCACTCAGTAATTGTTGTCTTCCAACACCACCCTTTGCCGAGGCCGTGGCTTTGTTTGAATTGACGTTTTGAACGGCGGGGGTTTGTTTACAAGTGGCGCCGGCGCGATGGTTCCTCTCGGGGCCGCCTTCGGGCCGACGCTTCGGGGGCAATGTCTGCCTTTTAAAAGGGATAGCGTGGTAAAAAATTATGTGATGGTTTGGGGAAAATTGGATAGAAAGAAAAGGGAAAGATAATAAAGTAATGGATGGAATGGTAATAATAAATTATAATGGTAATGATGAAGATGTTAATGGTAATGATAATGATGTTGATAATTATTTTACATTATTGTATCTCAGTGGTATGTATAATGTATAAAATAAATGTGTAGATGTATATATGTATATTTTTAAGTAACTATGCAGTTTTGCTCTTGGGGAATAATTTCAACAATACCATATACAAAATATTACACATTTCATACATATTTTATAGTATACTATAAACCATATACATATAAAAATAAACCATACCCCTATAAAACAAATACCATTTAAAACATTAACATAAATCAAAAAGCATATTCACAAAAAACATATATAAATAAATATAAATATATATAATATTAAAAATACATAAATTATTAAAATAATATATAAAATACATATATATATTATATATAAAATAATATTTTATATACACAATATACATATATATATATTTTATATTTTATATAATTTTAATAATACACCATAATATATATATATATATATATATATAAACAATATATACATATATATATATTATAATATAATATAATATATTATATATATATATATATATATTACATATACATATACATATATATATATATATATATATATATATATACTACATAACATATACATATAATATAATATATATATATATATATATAATATAATATATATATAAATATATATATATAATATATTAATATATATATATATTATACAAAATATATATATATATATAATATATATATACATAACATACACACACTACTATATATATATATATATTAATAATATACATATATAATAAAATTATATATATATATATATATATATTATATATATATATCATATATTATATATATATATATATAAAAAAAATATTAATTTTAAAAAATATTATATATTAATATTATTAATTTTAAAATAATTATTATATTTTTAAAAAAATTTTAAAATATATAATATTAATAATATAAAAAATATATTTATAAATTTATTTATATTTTAAAATATAAATATAAATTTTAAAAAATATCTAATATAATTTTTAAAAAATTTATATAATTTTAATATAAAAATATTAAAAAATATATATTAAACTAAATATACATATATTATATATATATTATTATAACATACAAAAAACACATATACTTAATATAAACAAAAAACCAAAACAAATATATTTATATATTAAATATACATACATATAACATTACATATATTATATATATATTACATACAACAATATACATATATTATATAATTTTCATACTATACACAAAACATTAGTATATATATATATATATATATTATATATATTAATATATGTTATATTATTATGTGATATATATATTTTATAAACATATGTGGGTTATTTTAATAAATTTAGGGGGTTTTATAATATATATAAGTGTGTGTATATATATATATATTATTGGTATTAAAATATATTATGTGTGTATAATTAATGTGTGTATATATATATATGTTGTATATATATATTATGGTATATATTTATATTGTGAAAATTTTTATATATGTTTGTATATTTTATGTGTTGTTATATATTTGTGTGTTATTAATATGTGTGTTTTTTAATATGTTTTATTATTATTATGTGTGTGTATATATATTTGTGTGTGTTTTTAATATTGTGTGTGTATATTATATGTGGTGTATATATATTATTTGTTATATATATTATTTTGGGGTATTTTATATATATTGTGTTATTATTTAATGTGTGTATATATATTTTGTTTTTTATATTTGTGGTTAAAAAATATGTGTGTTATATATATTGTTTTTTATATATGTGTGTTATATATTATGTGTGTATTTTTATTGTGTATATATATTTATTGTGGGATATATTATATAATGTGTGTAATTTATATATGGTGTATTAAATTTAATTTTATTTTATTATGTGTGTAATTATATATATGTGGTATATAATTATAAAATTATTGTGGTTATAATATATAAATTGTTTATATATTAAAAATTGTGGTTTTTTATAAAATTAGTGTGTATATATATATTATGTGTGTTATATATTATATATGGTGTAATATATTATGTTGTTATATATAAATTTTAATGTGTGTTTTATTTAATAATGTGTGATATATATATTTATATTGGGTTTTTATATATATATGTGTGTATAATATTATTTGTGTGTTAATTTTAAAAATTTTTTTGTATTATATAATTGGGGTTTAAAATTTTATGTGTGTAATATTAAAAGTGTGTTTTATTATATTTTGTGTATTATTATTATATGTGGTTATATTATGTGTTATTATTAATTGTTATTTTATATATGTGTGATTATATTATGTGTGTAATATATTTGTGGTTTTTATATTGTGTGTATATTTATATAATATTTTGTGGGTATATATATATATGTGTGTGTTATATTAGTGGTTTTTTTTGTGTGATTATATTATATGTGTGTTATATTTGTGTGTGTTAATAATAATTAATATTAATTATATATAAATGTGTATATATATTATTATTTAAAATTTTGTGTGGTAATATATTGTTGGTAATTATGTGTTGTATTTTTGTGGTGTTAATATATGTGTTTGGGGTTTATATATGTGTGTTATTTAGTGTGGTAAAGTGTGAATAATGGTTGTTTTGTGTGTATTATTGTGGTATAATTGTGTTGTTATTATATGTGTGGGGATTTAGTGGTGTATATTATGTGTGTGTATATAATTTGTTATATTAATAGTGTTAATATTTATGTGTGTTATATATATAGTGGTATATATATATTTTGTGTAAATTTTTATTGTGTTTATATTGGTGTGTGTATATATAAATTTGTGTTTATTATTATTTGTTTTAAAATTTTTTATTGGGTTATATTATATGTTGTTATATAAAGTTTTTATAATATTGTGTTTTATATATATGTTGTAAATATTATTTGTTTATATAAGTTGTTATTTAATTTTGGGGGATATTTTTTGTTGTAATTTTTTATTGTGGTTTTATAATTGTTATTATATATGTGTGTTATATAATTGGGAAAATTATGTGTGTATTATTTGTGTGTATTATATATAGTGGTATTTTATATGGGTGATATTATTGTGTGTTTATATTATGTGTGAATTTATATGTGTTTATTTTTGTATATTATTTTGTGTGTATATAATATATAATATATATATAGTGTATATTATATTGTAATATATTTAAAGTGTTTATATTATATATGTGTATATATTTATGTGTGTATATATTTATGTGTATATATATATGTGTATTATATTTTGTGTAATATTTTTTTATATATTATTGGTTAAATTATGTTGTATTTATGTATTTGTTTTTGTATGTTTTAATTTGGTTTTATGTATATATTGTATGTATGTATTATTGTATGTATGTTATTTTTATGTTTAAAGTTTAGTTAAATTTGTATGTTTTTGTTTTGTTTATTGGTATGTTAAATATATTTTTATATATTATTTTAAAGTTTTAAAATATGTATTTAATTTTTTTGTATTTAATGTATTTTGTATATTATTGTTTTATTTGTTATATATTGTTATTTAAAATTTTTAAATTATTGTTTTATTTTGTTTATATTTTATTATATAGTATTTTTTTATTTTATGTATATATTTGTATATTTATGTAAAAATTTTTAATATTTAAACTTTTATATAATTGTTATATTATGTATTATATTTTTTTTTATTTTATAATTTTTAAATTTTAATTATTATTTTAAAGTTTATTTTTTATATGTTATATTTATTTTATATTAAAATTAATATTAATTTATTAATTTGTAATTTATATATGTTTTATATATATTATATTATTATATATATTCTTAATATATTAGTATATATAAATTGTTAATATATATATTTATATAAATTTTTTTTGTATATTATTTTAAAATTTAATTGGCCAAAGGGTTTAACTCATAAGTCCGCGGCCTGGGCAGGGTTTTAGCACCGACCCGCGGTTTCCCTTGGGCAGGAACTTCCCTCGATTGCCCCGCCTAGCCCCCTGGGTGGCCAAGCCAGCTCAATCAGGTGGTCCCAAGCCCGGATAAAATAAGAGGAAGATTACCTAAAAAAAAAAAAAAAAAAAAAATCCACCGGGACTCTCCGTGGAAAGGGAAAGGGACCCTACCACGTACTCACTCCAAAGCATCACAAAGTGAAAACTGCAATTGAGTATCATGCTGGGGACCACGGCGGCTCAGTCATGAACCTAACCCTTAAATGATGATGATTATATATGTATATATATATATTATGTTTTATATATATATATATGTATATATATTATAAATATATAATATATATATATAATATATATAAATATAAAATATACATTAAATATATATATAAAATATATATATATTAATTTTTATATATATATATATAAAATTATACACAATACCATATATATATATATAATTATATATATATAAAAATCATATAAAATATATATATATATATATATATATATCTATATCTAACATATATAATATATATAAAATATATATATATATATATATATATAAACATATACATATATATATATATATTTTATAAAAATAATATATATTTTACAATATATATAATATATATATAATTTTATTATATTATATATATAATATCATATACAATAATATTATATTTTATATTTAATATATTATTTTAAAACAATACATATATATATATATTTTTTATTATATATATAACAACTATTTTTTAT
>NC_051389.1:58977155-59009655 GCF_015228065.2 Penaeus monodon | reverse complement strand
AGTAATACTGGTGTTCTGGTGTTATTTACATCAATAACAACTATCGTATATGTACAATATACTGTGATGTATTTACATGATTTTTTCCGTAATTAACTTTCTTCACAAATGTACAATTGACAATGACTAGAGATTGATTACCTAGGTTAGTAATATGCTTGACACGCGGAGCACAAAACACTTGTTATGTCTTGCCTATATAAAAAAAAATATTTCTAATGACACAAAACTAAACAGTAACAATAATGATAATACAATAATAATAATAATAACAATAATAATGACAATACCAACGATAATTCAATAACTGACAACTATATCCATTAACGTGTATGAAAAATATTTTCAAAAATTACGAAATTTTCCATTTGTTTCCAATTATCTTAATGACAATCATGTTCTTTCTTAAAACTGCACCTCCGTTAAAATTAAAAAAAAACATGACATGACATGACTCTCATTAACCTTGACACAGCAATTGGCTTCCTAACATCTGCGCGGTGAAAACTTTTACAAAAGCAGCACCGTTTTCTTTTAACTTCTAACAAAAGTAGAACAAAGGAGACAAAGTGATGATGATAATAATAATAACAATAATAATAATAATAACAAAATGCTTTCCATCATAACAGCATTTTGTTCCTCCGCGGACAGTGTTGCCAGATAAAGCTGCACAGGCAATATTTCCTATTACAGGCCAGAAAGCAAAGCGAGAGACAGCTTACGCGAACGCACGCACACGCACACACGCACAAAGCTCTTACAAAGAAGGACCTTAAACTAACGGCCTACTTAAAGGAGGCTATTTTTGAGATCATTTTAAAAATCCATTTTTCATAATGAATTTTACGAATGGTGGAATCAGTTATGCCGATTATCGTGATTTATTTCTCTTTATTTCTCTCTCTCTCTCTCTCTTTCTCTCTTTTTGCTAGAAAGCATAAAAATGTCTTTTTGTTTACTGAATGACATTGTAGATTTGATTATGATCTGGATGATTAATAGGGTGATTAAAATGATGATTTTAGAACGATTTTTAATGGCGATGACTATAAGGATGACGAAGATGAAGCTAAAGATAATGATTTTGATGCAATGATTAAAAATGACGATGGTGGTGATAGGCAGATGCGGATCAGAGCCCACTAAACCTTTTTTTAAATGAAAATAATAATAATAATAATAGATTTGACTAGAAGCAATAGGAGCAAATCAGAATATAAACTCACAGCGGCTTCACATCAACCTCAGCATCTTTCGTTGTAAGCCTCGATAAGAAAAAGTAATAAGCAAAAGAACAAGAAGAAAATACAGAAAAAAAATATAGTAACTGAGAGAAAAAACACAATACTGATTGACAATACTTCCACGGTATACAAAAGGTTCAATTTTTTTTTTCTTTTTGATTACACGGATAAAAAGTGGATACATGACAACGCGATGGATGAATGGATGAACAGATGAAAAAAAAAAAAAAAAAGTACACTGTAAACGTATCACTGGTTGATCACAACGACAGAGAAGTTGTCTCTACGAGCACACGAACACACCACACGAACACGACACGAAAACGACTTCAAAGAAGAAACGACATAATAAAAAAAGAAGGAAGGAAAAAGCGACCGATGTCAAAATAAAAGGAAAAAAGCGACCGATGTCAAAAAAGATGGAAAAAGCGACCGATGTCAAAAGAAAAGAAAAAAAAAAGCGAACGATGTCAAACAAAGAAAGAAAAGAAAAGAGAAAAACACGGACGACCCTTGCCAAAAGTCGTTCGCATCACAGAGACGACGAGAGCAATAGCAAGAGGGTCGTCGCCGCCGTCGTCAGCCACCTGAAGGAGGCCGTGGGGGTCGTTCTCGAACTGCCCGAGTGTGCGGCTCTGGGAACTGTTGGGGAAAAAAAAGAAAAAAAAAAAGGTTAGATATTGTAATACGTATTTCTAAGAGGTAAGTATATATGTATAAATATAAACAAAAATATATACAAAAGAGGAGGAAGAGAAGGAAGAAAGAGAAGAAAAAGAAAAAAAAAAAAACAAGAAGATACACATATATTTTTTTTCTACATTTTTCAACTACCATAACCCCCCCCCCCCCCATGCAAAAAGCAAAGAAGAAAAAAGAAGCCACTTACTCTCGTTGTTCCAGGTGGGGGTTTCCGTGGTGGTGGAAGCCTTCTTGATCCAAGGATTCTTCGTCGTCGGAGGCCACCAGGGGGGTATGGAGGAGGAGGGGGGGTGGGGCGGGGGCGTGGATTCCCGGGCCTCGATCTCGCTACACGTGGCTGGAGGAAGAAGAAGAAGAAAAAAAAAAAAACAGGTGAAGATGATTATCAACGAAGGTGAAAAAAAACATATCGATAAATGTACGAATTATTTTTTTGGGGGGAAAAAATCGATTATTCTATTAACGGTCCCTCTTAACTCTAAAGAATCTTAAAGAAACTTAAAGAATCACAAAACCACAAGAGCTAACCCACCGAGACGAACTTAATAATCTCACAACACCTAACACTCTTCTACCAAAACCCAGTCAAAAGATTTCTCAACTCACCTTGTCTGACGAGCTTCATGCCATACGCTAATGGCTGCAGACCACGCTGGCAACTCGTACCAGCCTCAATGATGAAGATCTCGTTGCTGCTGACAACCACGCCCGCAAAACACTCGTAAATGTTGACATCTCGACGGTGTGTGAAGGTATACATGACACCCCCCTCCGACCACTGGCCAAGGCATCGGTAGTCGCGCTCTATAGAAAACGGGAAGAGAACGTTTGTACCGTGAGAAAAAAAAGAATAAGAAAAGTAGAAAGTATATATAAAAGAAGAAAAAAAAAATAAAAGACAAGAAAAAGTAGAAGGATGAAAAATAAAATAGAAAGTATATATAACAAGAAAGAAAAGAAAAGAAAAAGGCGCTTGAAAAATCTATAGTGTAAAGATATATAAAAAACAATTGATTAAATACAGTTCAAAATTGGTCACTTAGATGTGAGTTATGATTGAATTAACTTTTATTCTTATTGTGGTTGTGAATATTTCTTTTCGATTATTGTTACTGATATCACAATATATATTATAATTAACATCTCTATAAAACACTAATTATTATTATCGATATCACTCATTGTTGTTAATACTGTCTATTTTACATTTGTTAGAATTATTTTCGATAAAACATGCATTTTCAAACCAGGTTCGAGTGTTGATAAATGTTTATAAATACCATTTCCCATTCCAACTACAAATACCACAACGAAAATATGTTAACGAAGAGAGAAAATAAATGAAATATCTACGTAGAGGAAAGCGGAAAGCAATTTAAGAAAAATAAAATAAAATGGTACTTAGCCAGATGTAGAAAAACACATGCCTCTCCATGCAATTATTTTTTTTTTATCATAGAGTTAAAACCTACACAGAAAAATAAATAATGATAATAAAAAAATAAATAAATAATAGAATTTGGATTGCAAATTAAATACACAATTTCATGCAACATCTTAACTATGGGTGGAGTTAGTGGGAGGGGGGGGGGGGAGTGTAATCCCGTTAAAACAAAAAAAAGGGTAAAAAGATGTAAAAAAAAAAAAAAAAAAGTGCAAAGCGATTATTACGGTGCTTTGGCGGGTGCGTAATTAGCTAATTAGCCTACTACGGTCATTACGAGGAAATTTTCTCATATGGCCAACCAACCACATTTCCATGTTGGTGGGGGGGGGGGGGAGGAGGGAAGGAGGGAGGGAAAAATGATGGGATATGGTGGGAAGGAAGGAAGGGATGAGGGAGAGAAGGAGAGGAGCGAAGATTGATGGAATATGGAGGATGGAAGGAAGGAAGGAAGGGGGGAGGGGGATGAGGGAAGAGTACATGGGCGGGGGTGTGGGCGTGGGGAGGGCGTAGGGGGGTAGGGGGGAGCCAGCTGTGGGGCGTGGGTAAGCGTCGTGTACTGACACAGGTGCGACAAAGAAGTACAGTGCGTAAGGGTTACGGTGCCGTCTGTGGAGCTACGCCAGTGTGGTTTCTCCGGGGGTGGGGTGTGAGGGCGGCGCGCGTGCCTCGAGGGTGCGGGTGCCAAGACCAGTTCGCGTCCTCCTGCGCGGGACTCTGACCTTCAATGGTGACAGGACCTAATCCCCGCAGGTGCTCCCACTGCGACTCCTCCTGCGGGTCGTGGCGGAAGTAGAAGGGGCGCTCGTCGGGGTACGGGAGGCGGGTGGTCGTGGGGGCCGCGCCCCTCGCCCTCGGCTGCGGTTCCGCCGGCGCCTCCCTCCGATCCTCCTTCTCATCCGTCTCCTCTTCCTCCTCCGCCTGCAACCCCTGGGCCTGAGGGCCCGCCTCCGCCTGCACCCCCGCCTGCGCCTCCGCCTGCGCCTCCGCCTGCGCCTCCCCCTGCGCCGCCGCGGGGGGTTCGGGCTCGTCCGGAAACACGTAAACCTGCGGGGTCTGGCGGTGGCGGTGGCGCGGCATGCTCTGCGCGCCCAGCGTCGTGTACTCGTCGCCGCCCCAGCCGCCCAGCGCGCTCGTGCGCCGGTGCGCCCACGACGGCTGCCGCCTGGAGCCGTGGCGGGCGGCGTGGCGGGCGGAGCGGCCGCGCCCCAGGAGAGCCCGAGGGTCGGACACGCTGTAGGCAGCGCGGCGGCGCCGGCGGGACAGGGCCTCGCCGCCTGCATCTGTGTTCCGGAGGCAACACTTTTACTTGAGGATTCGCGCGAGGATTTTGCCTTCCTCTTACTGGCGGCCGCTTCTTAAAGTCATTGGGATTTGAACGCTTCCTTCAAAGTTAGTTTGCAAGATTAACCAAGACTGCCATGCAATTAGTCTGATTAGTGATGTTACAATAATACGAAGAGGCTGAGGAACAGTTCCGAGGAGAGAATAACAGACTACCAAATCTATTCCTTAATGCCGAATATGGAAACCGACAGGTACATTATATTTAACGTTAGTACATCCCGTCACCTCTTAGCAATAATGGCCATGCACTGAAGTATTACTGCACTCTCTCTCTTTCTCTCCTTCTCTCTCTCTCTTTCTCTCTCTCTCTCTCTCTCTCTCTCTCTCTCTCTCTCTCTCTCTCTCTCTCTCTCTCTCTCTCTCTCTCTCTCTCTTCTCTCTCTCACCCACACCCACACCCACACACACCACAAGCAACACTCACCCTCATAGACCTCAGTGGAGTTGAAGCAGGAGGACACAGTATAGAACATGTGCTGGGGGTCCCTGCAGTCGGACGCGAGGCGGGCGCACAGCTCCTTGGCGTCGGGAATCACGCCCGTGTACTCGCCCGTGATTGGACACCCGGCGTGGTTTTCGGGGTCGAGGCCTAAGAAGAAGGAGAAAAAAAGGGAAAGGTGTGTCATTGGTATTGGTTGTATTTTCATCTAATTTTTTTTTATTGGTCTTTTAGTTTTGTTTCGTAGTTCTATTTTTTTTTATCCTGTTATATTTATGTTTTATTTTATTTTATTGTTTTTTATTTGTTTGTTTTAGCGGAAAGATTATTATTTTGTCTTATTAATAATGGCTGAAGGATTATTTCCAAGGTCCTTTTACTGTGCGAAACGTATTTTGAAGATTATGTCTGCGTGTGTCCCATTATTCAATTCCCTATTTACTTAATACTCTCTCTCTATCATTTGTTTATTAATCTTTTATTGACTTACGTCCTTGCGTGATCCACTCCTGTCCACGAAACATATCGTCTGAGCAGATTCTTGAGACGTTGTACTTGTCACTCGGGTAAGAGGCTGTAAAAAAAGAAAAAAAAAAAAATGATATACTTCTAATTTTCAAAAATCCGTGAGTTTTGTTAAGATTTCAAGGATCACAAATGTACTATGTACTGGGATTATAGGGTATATCAGGGGTAGTATTGGGTATCATCCATAGGGTATTGGATCGCATCGAAAAACGTACCCATTTGGTATTCGATGACGTTGACAGCTCTCTTCTTGATCCAGATACAGGTAAACTCTTCCTCCCCACTACAAAAAAAAGGAACACGTTACATTAATAAACTTGAAAAATGAATAAATAAAAAAACATAAATACAACACACAAAAAAAAACGATAACAATAAATGAAACAACTCGACAATAAGTTCTCCAAAAGCGCGTACCACTGCGTCTGAGAATAGAGGGCGTAGCGTTCGCCGTGCGGGGCGTGCTGAGACAGGCAAAGCGTCCGGTATTTCTTGTCTGTTCCCGCGTCCTGAAGCCAGAGTTCATTCGAGTCGATCTGGTGGAAGAAATGTGGAAAAAAAGGGTGTTTGAAATGTGTGGAGGGAATCACGTAAGGTTATTTGGAATATTATTTGTAGGGTGTTTTTTTTTTGTATGTATAAATATATAGACGTGTGTGTGTGGGTGTGTGTGTGTGTGTGTGTGTGTGTGTGTGTGTGTGTGTGTGTGTGTGTGTGTGTGTGTGTGTGTGTCCGCCCCCTTCTCCCTTACCTGCAAATGCTGCCACGACCCATGCGCCCACTCGGGGAAGGCGCAGGCGGTGGTCTGGACGACAGCGGGCGGCGTGGGCGGGGTGACAGGCGTGAGGACCATGGACTCGTATCCGTCCCAGGGGCTGTGCAGGTGGTTGGTGCAGGTGGCGTCGATGCTGAAGCTCAGAAACACCCTCCCCGTCGTTTCCTCCACCGAGTACATCTGCGGGAGGACGGTCGAGCCTTGATTCAATATCCTCGTTTTCTCTCTCTCGCTCTTAACTCCGATTTTCTATACGTTTTTTTATGCCATTTACCAACTTATCTATTCATTCATTCATCTTCAAAAGGAAGCAGCCACAATACGAAACAAAACAACGAAAAAAAGAAGAAAAAAAGAAATCAAAACGTCACGACGCGATTTCATTCATTCAACTTCCTTCACGTTCAAATGCTCTGTACAAACACTGCCGAAATTTATCTGCGTTTATCTCTAGCATCATTCATCTCCCGATTACTTACAGCGCAGCGGTACCGAGGCTGGTGGTCCGTGGTCACTTCAGGGTCCCAGAGTGCCAGGTATTTCTGCCCGTCGTGGCCCTCCCAGTCCCCGAGGCACCGAAGGCCCATGTCCAGCTCGCCGAAGGAACAGCGCCGGAATCTATACGAAGGAGAGAAAATATAATTACGAATGGGAGAAAAGGAGAAAAAGTGTAAAACACGTGCCTATAATAATTCATGATAAAGGACAGAAAAAACATGAGGTGCACTAAATATACCAATAGATCAGCATGCTACTTAAAATACTTTAAAAAATAATAAGCTCGTATCCCCCACCAGAACATTTCTTAAAATAACAAAGAGAAGAGAACAAAAAAAGGCTCGTTTCCCTCACCAGAAAACTTCATAAAACAGAGAGAAGCGAACAGAAAGGGGAGAAAAAAATCTGGTTTCCCCTCACCTGAGCTGCAACTGCGACCCCTTAGGGCAGTTCGAGAGCTCGGAGGAAGGCTCAGGGCACTCGACGGTCGACTCAGTGCCATCATTAACGTCGTAGGTGAAGCGATAGCGGCCGTTGATCGGGCAGAAGACGCGGTCGATGAGCCCGTCCTGGGTGAAGCTGCGGGATTCTGCGAAGGGAGAGAGAGGCGAAGGGAGGGATGAGTTTGGCGGCCATTTGATTAATTAATCAGTTTATTCATTTATTCTCTGTTGTCACTTCAAGTAGAAGGTCGTTAAGATAACATTGAGAGAGAGAGAGAGAGAGAGAGAGAGAGAGAGAGAGAGAGAGAGAGAGAGAGAGAGAGAGAGAGAGAGAGAGAGAGAGAGAGAGAGAGCGAGAGAGAGAGAAAGAGCGAGAAAGCGAGAGAAAGCGAGAAAGAGAAAAAAGAGATAAACCAAAGAAAGACAAAAACAAAAACAAACTCACTGTAGAGCATGATCTCCCTGGCTCGCTTGGTCTTGATGTCATGGATCGAGGGGCAGGTCTGCAGCACCGCCTCCTCCGACGAGTGGCACTTATTGAGCCCTTCCGTGTACACCTGGATCACGTTTCCCGAGTGCAGGGACACGTGGAAGCACCTGAAGCAGTCCTCGCCTCCTGTGGGATCCCGGAGGATGACGTTGTTGTCGAACTTCTTGTGGCAGACGCCCCATACCGGGATGGCGTCGGGGAGGATGGTCACCTGGAGGAGGAGGAGGAGGAGGAGGAAGAGAGATTATTACGAGGATTATAACGCTAGGAGGGGGAGGGGGGAGGGTCGTAAGCCTAAAATTTCCTAATAATATTGATGTTTAGATTTATTATTATTATTATTTTTTACTATCTATCTACTCCCTACAATATACAATTCTCCATTCTCCCGAGACTTAACCCTTACATAAATACAAATTTAAAAAGATACAAATTTTCCATTCTCGGAGATGTAATCCCTCTACACAAGTCCACAAATGAATCTCTCCCGTTTATGGATTTTCCCATAAGTGCAATATCTCAAAAAAAAGACGTAAAATGAACTTACCTGAGAGTACTGATGCACAGATCCCCCCGAGATGCTGGAGATACTGGACTGTGTGGCGAAAATCCCCTGGTATTCGACGGGGAAATAACACACACCGAACACTGTAACGAAAGGAAAGGATTCAAATTAGTCAAATCTGATTTTTAAAAATACGTATATCAGTCATGCAGATGGACAAAATCCGAAAATTAATATAGGGAAAATAACACGTAATTGAAACGAGAGAGAGAGAGAGAGAGAGAGAGAGAGAGAGAGAGAGAGAGAGAGAGAGAGAGAGAGAGAGAGAGAGAGAGAGAGAGAGAGAGAGAGAGAGAGAGAGAGAGAGACCAATTAAGGAAAAAGGGGACAAAGGCAGAGAGTGTGAGAAAAATCCGCAACGGGAGGGGACGAGGCGACAGACAGACAGACAGACAAAAGGCCTGGGAAACACCTCGAAAGGAGCGTAAACAGGAAGACGTTATGCAGAACGGCCAAGAGAGCTAGGCGACGGTAATGGTCCTCAGCACCTGTAATTTGGCCGCGTGTGAGTGCGGGCGACCACGCTGGCTGTGGTGGTCCCCCGTCGCCGCCGTGGGTGATTAGGGAAGACGCACACACACACACACACACACACACACACACACAAACACACACACACACGTAGACGCACGCTCACACAGACAGACGCAGACAGCTAATAACAATCTTGGGTTTTGTGTAGTTCTGATTGGAGCAAATTTTTTATGTTTTATGTTATTTTTATGTCAATGTTTTGGTTCTTTGTTAGTTTTTTTTTCTGTTTCTGCTTGTTTGTCTTGTCTTGTCTGTCTGTCTGTCTGTCTATCTCTCTCACACACACACACGCGCGCACACACACACACACACACACACACACACACACACACACACACACACACACACACACACACACACACACACGCACACATGGCCAGTCTGTCCCTGCCCACCTGCACATTAGCCTTGGTATTTCATTACATTATCAGTTCTCAGTCCGCCCACGCCTACGCCTCGCACACAATACCCCCTCCCCCTCCCCCTCTCCCCCCTCCTCCTCTCTTTCTCTCTCTCCTCCCACTTTACACAACCACCCCCTCCCTCCTCCCTCCCCCTCTCCTCCTACTTTACACAACCACCCTCCCTCTCTCTCTCCTCCCTCCCTCGTTCCCTCTCCACCCCCTCTCCTACCCCTTTCTCTATGTCCCCCCTCCCTTCCACCCCCTTCCTCTATACCCCCTTTCCCTCCTCCATCTTCCCCTCCCTCCCTCATCCATCTCCCCCTCCCTCCCTCCTCAATCACCCCCTCCCTCCCTCCTCAATCCCCCCCTCTCTCTCTCGTCCATCTCCCCCTCCCTCCCTCCCCCTTCCCCTCCCTGCAGGTGTCCACAGATCGGCACCTGGGGCAGGATATATGTATCAGTGTTGGCGCAGTGACATCCGCAGGGAAGTCGCCAGTCGAAGAGGAAGGGGGAAGGGAGGGGGGAGGAAGGGGGAAGGGAGGGGGGAGGAAAAGGAGAAGGGGAGGGGGGAGGGAAATAAGAGGAGAGGAAGAGGAGGGGGTGAGGAAGAGGAAGAGGAGGGGGTGAGGAAGAGGAAAGAAGGAGGGGGAGGGGTTGAGAAAGAGGAGAGGGGAGGAAGGAGGAAGAGGAAAGGGGGAGGGGACGAGGGAAGAGAAAGAGGGAGGAAGAGGAGAAAGGGAGGAGAAAGAGGGAGGAAGATGGAGGAAATACGGAAGAGGTAAGAAGAGAAAATGGGGAATGAGAGGAAGAAGGAAGACAGGAAGAAGGAAGGAAGAGAGAGGAGGAACAGGAGAGAACGAAAGAGAAAAGACAATGGAAGAGGAAGGGACGAAGGAGAAGGAAAATAAGCAAGCAAGAACGAAATGAGGAAACAAGACAGAAAGGAGAAAAAACCAAGAGGAAGGAAAGAAGTGAAACAAAAACAGAAAAAAACAAAACAGAAAAAAAAACTAAAGAGAAAAAAACAAAATAAAGAACAATAACAACAAAGAAAGACCCCCCCCCCAATCTCACACAAAAAGACTCCCTCAACAATGCAAATAAAAACGCAATAAGAGTGATGCGAGATGAAGAGATGCGTCCCTAAGGTGATGATGCCGCAGCTGGTGATGAGGAATGTGCAACAGAGACGCTCCGAATTAAATACATAATGAAGATCGAGTCAAGCGGCCTTGTGAGTGATGAGAGTGGTGACTGCGATGCGCGCGGTGAAAAGTGAGTGTGAATGTGTGATGAGTGTGTGTGTGATGAATGAGTGAGGAGTGTGGTAAGTGTAGTGAGTGTGATGAATGTGTGAGGAGTGTAGTGAGTGATGAGTGCGATGAGTGAGTGATGAGTGTAGCGAGTGTTATGAATGAGTGATGAGTGTGATGAGTGAGTGAGGAGTGTGGTGAGCGTGATGTAGGAAAAAAAAGTGTAATGACCACGGTGTAATAAGACGAGCGAGTGTGATGACCGTGGTGAGTGTGATGAGGAAAAAAAGAAAGTACAGACCACAATCCCTCCCTCCCCCCTCCCCCCCTACGGTTAAATCCCTCTTATCGCAGGCAAATATTGAGCACTTGGCCTGTGCATACAGCTTATCAGGTAACAAGTGTATGTGTGTTGTATGTATATGTATGTTTCAGGGGGGAGGGGGGAGGGAGGGAGGGGAGGGAGGAGGGAGATGGAGAGAGAGAGAGAGAGAGAGAGGAGGAGAGGAGAGGAGAGAGAGAGAGAGAGAGAGAGAGAGAGAGAGAGAAGGAGGGAGAGAGGAGAGGAGAGGGAGAGGAGAGAGAGAAGAGGGAGAGGAAGAAGAAAGGAGAGAGAGAGAGAGAGAGAGAGAGAGAGAGGGGGAGGGCAAGAGAGAGAGAGAGAAGAGAGAGAGAGAGAGAGAGAGAGAGAGAGAGAGAGAGAGAGAGAGAGAGAAGAATTGTGCTTTTAAAAATTAAAAAAAGTAGGAAGTCTTAACACATCATGATTTTCCGTGTTTAAACATAAGAATATTAAAAAAAATGTGACGTGTTTTTCTTTTTAAATGTTCATGGGTATAAACACGCAACGCACAGATTTCCTTCTAGAAAATTCGCCGTCGTTCTACTGCCACCGTGTGACCATACGCCCATACGGAACGCCCACGCCCACACGCACGCCCACGGACGCGATATGATGGACAAAAAAAAAAAAAAAAAAAAGCTTAGACTTATCTGTTCCGGTGGCGAGGGGGGAGGGGAGGGGAGGGGGGGAGGGAGGGAAGGAAGAAGGGAAGGTGAGATGGAGGGACAGTGAGGGAGAGATGGAGGGAGGGAGGGAGGGAGATGGAGGAAGGAGGGAGGGAAGGAGGGAGAGATGGAGGAGGGACAGGGAGGGAGGGAGGGAGATGGAGGAAGGAGGGAGGGAGAGGGAGGGGAAGCGTGACCCCCTCTACCTCCTCCTCCTCCATCACCCCCCCCCCCCCCCCCGGCACCGTCTTCTCGGAAATCGGAGTCGATGTTTCGTTAATTATGGACGACGGAGAGATCGGTAAATGTCGACTGTTTCTGAAAACCGCAACGTTCCCCCGAGTTTTCGACGTCGCGGCGAAAATAACGTGATTTCGCGCGCCTTTTGTTTCTCCTCGTGGTCGGTTGAGAGAATAAGAAAAAAAAAATATATTGCTGTTATTAAAAAAAAAAGTGGTTAGGATTTTTATTTTTTATTTTTAGATCAAGTTAATCATAAGAATAAGAAAAAATAGTATTACTGTTATTTAAAAAAAAGTTATTTTTTAATTTTTAGATCAAGTTAATCATCAAAAAAAAAAAAAAAAAAAAAAAAAAAAAAAAAAAAAAAACTGTTCGAACACACGGCCACCAACCCCAAAAAGGGAACCTCTTCCCATGCCGCAGATTAGTGTCATGCGCACAGGATACGGACGCGGCCGCCGTAACAGGGATATGGCACCACGCCCGCGCTTCCTTCGATTGCGTTCCCTCGGCCCGAGCTTCGGCCCGTCCAAGCTCGTACATATATTCACATTTAGATACGAAATACACTGATTCTAATCACCATTTACCCCGGAATCATTATCTATATCAGCTACATATAAAAAACTAAAAGACACTTCTCTTAAAATGCACAAAGAGGAAGAAAGACAAACTTAGATCAAATGGCGCGCAATCGGTCACGCTGGCACGATGGTGCTGTAATAACACAGGATAAGCAGGTGATGGTGACGGTCTAGTCCTGCACGCTTGTATGGTGCTGCTCACGACGGCTTTGTGCGCGAGTCCCCGGGAATGAGATCGCTATTCATAAGGGAAACCGAAAAGAGACAAATGACCGAATAAAAAAATATATATAAAAAAAGGGAGATTCGACCCATCCCGAAATGAATCCCCGAGTTCGAATCCCTTGATTGTTCACTCGTTCGTTCGTTTTGAACTTTTTTCTCTATTGTCAAGCTATAAACACGAAAAATAAATTACAGATAATAAAAGAAAAACAAAAACAAAAACATTTAAAACTACAGAGAGGAGAGGATAGAGAGAGATAGATAGAGAGAGAGAGAGAGAGAGAGAGAGAGAGAGAGAGAGAGAGAGACATAGATAGATAGAGAGAGAGAGAGAGAGCGAGAGATAAACAGACATAGATAGATAGAGAGAGAGAGAGAAATATATGACTGTTATGACACAAAATGACAGCTGATGAGGAGAAAAAGCGATCACTTCACACAGGTTTCCTAGTTTCATTCGGCAATTCGAAGCCTCATTTCAGAAAGCTGACATGCCCGCTCGACAACCATTTGTAAAAACTCATCAGTAAAGAAGCATAAATATGTCTGTATGATTTTTTTTATGAAGATTTGAAAAGGGTAGGGAATGTGTGTAGGCCTAAACTGATTTTGTGAGTTGTGATTATGATGACATTAAAGCATAGTACATGGAGAGGATGGTGCATACCCATAACTATAGCATAAACTTATGGTTGTATCATAGTGCATGGTGAGTATAATGAGTTAATGACATCTACAGTGAAAGCAGAATACAATGGATAGTGAATACAGTGACAAAGCACAGTGGATAGCGAAGACAGTGACACCAGTGTACAGTACAAAGCGAGCATAGTGACCTAACACAGCACACAACAAATGAAGTGACAAGAGTACAGTAGACAGTGAATATAGTGACAGAATATGGTGTAGAGCGAGCAGCGTAGCAGTTTGTGGGCGTGTCTTCCGAAGGGCGCAGCGTGCGTGAAGGTAGACCAACAGGTGCGCGCGGCCATCTCGGTGCTAAGCGTCGAGGACCTTGGCGCCGCAGATACAGGAAGGGGAAGGGACCTGGGAGCGGACCACAAACGTTTCGGGAACGTTTTCTCGAGAACGCTTTTTTTTTTTTTTTTAATCGTTGTCTCTATATCTCGTTGTCTGTCTGTCTGTCTGTCTGTCTTTCTCTCTCTTTCTCACACACACACACACCATCGGAGTATTACTGTGAACGGCACCTATATTCATATTTCCGGTGATGTCGGGATGTTTAGAGCGGAAGTCTACACACACATACACACACAAACATACACACAACGGAAGTACCAACATGGACTTGTTGATATTCAGTGGAGAGAGAGATACGGGTAGATAAAGATTGAGAGATAGATAGAAGGGGAGGGAGAGAGGGAGGCAGGGAATGCGAGAGAGAGAGAGAGAGAGAGAGAGAGAGAGAGAGAGAGAGAGAGAGAGAGAGAGAGAGAGAGAATGATGAAAATCATAAAATCAATTGCATGCTTTGTCATGACTGGAATTATCTTACAAATAACCCTTCGGTTTACTCTTGTAATAACATCCTCTAACAAGTTGGAAATAAAATAAAGTGTCAGCATTAAAGACTTTCTTCTAAAAAATATACTTTTTCTTTTGATACGAAGCAAATCTGATAACATTACCTCGTCCCATTTTCTTTAATAGGCCTCGCTAAGGGTCCATTCCACAGCAAAGAAAACGGAGGCTCTATACAGGTCGACGGTCTGTGTCATGGCACGGTGTGACACCCGAGGCACGGTATGCTACCTCATGTCATAGCATGACAATAGGCGGGTGTGCCACTCGTGTCATGACAGGAATGTGATGACAGCGAGAGGCAGAAGAGGCCGAATATGACGGTGGAAAAGGAGGGAGGAGGGGAAGAGGGGGAGGAAAGTGACAACAAGAAAGAAATGCTGAATCATCCCCCTCCCATCCCCCCCTCTCCCTCAAATCCCCCAACCCCTTCCCCTCCCCTCCCCCACCTACTCTACTCCTCCCCCCCCCACCCCGCCCCCAATAAACTGTGATGACGTGACGGGGTCAGAGTCAAAACTTTTTTTTGTCTTTGCATATTTTGTTGTTTCCATTTTTATTGTTTTTTTCTTTCTCTCTCCTGCTCTCTAAAAGTCGCTGCTTAACTCGAGGTCAACAATTGTTTTTAAAATTGTTTTAGCACGACTGATGGGTCGCGTGAGGGAGGAGGGGGAGAGAGATAGAGGGGAGAGGAGGAGAGAGAGGAGAGAGAGAGAGAAGAGAGAGAGAAGAGAGAGAGAGAGAGAGAAGAGAGAGGAGGAGAGAGAGAGAGAGGAGAGAGAGAGAGGAGAGAGGAGAGAGGAGAGAGAGAGAGAGAGAGAGAGAGAGAGAGAGAGAGAGAGAGAGAGAGAGAGAGAGAGAGAGAGAGAAAAGAAAAGCGAAGGGAAGCAAAGAGAAGAGAAGAGAAAAGAAGAGATTATGATAAAGATTAAGATAAAGGTAGATAGAGAGAGATACAAACAGACACAAAGATGACAAACCCATCAAGGTTATTTTACCGGAAATAACACGGACGGGCCATCACGAACGGACGGACGAATATTGGCCACGGACGCTCGAAATCCCCCCCTCCCTCCTCCCCCCCTCCCACACACACAACTTTTCCCCATCACAACTTTCTCCCCTTTACCCTCCTCAACTGGATCACAGCCAGGAGTTGGGGGGGATGGGAAGGTTAAGGTGAGGACCGATAAGGGAGGGAGGTGAGGGAGAGTGAGGGAGGTGAAGGGTGAGGGAGAATGAGGGAGGTGAAGGGTGAGGGAGAATGAGGAGGGAAGGGTGAGTGAGAGTGAGGGAGGGGTAAGGGTGAGGGACAATGAAGAGTGAAGGGTGAGGGAGATTGAGGGAGGTGAAGTGAGGGAGAGTGATGGAGGTGAAGGGGGGGATAAAGAGAGGGAGCAATTGGTAGTCTTTATAATCTTAAAGATAATTACGAAACGTGTAATTATTTTAAGTGTATAGGGTCTCTTATGTCCATTAATTTTGAAAAATCTGGAGGGGAGAATAATAGAGAGAGAGAGAGAGAGAAGAGAGAACAGAGAGAGAGAGAGAGAGAGAAGAGAGAGAGAGAGAGAGAGAGAGAGAGAGAGAGAGAGACAGAGAGAAGAGAAGACAAGAGAAGAGAAGAGAGACACAGAACAAGAGAGAAAAATAATAAAGAATACCGTCTCTGTACAGCACGCGAGCCCGCTAATTAGTGACCACAAACGGTAATTATCGTGACGTCACCGCATTTTGAAATGATAGGTACGCTACTCGAACGTGACGTCACAGAAGCGGCACAGTGGCACTCATAATGACCCCCCTCCCCATCCCCTTCCCCACCCCTCTCTCCTCTCACCCCTTCATCCCCATTCCTCATTTCAAGTCCTCATTCTCCTTCTGCGTTTCCTTGTTCCCCTCTTATTCTCCTTCTCCTTCCCTCTCCCCTTCCCGCTTTCTTTCTCCCTCCCCCCCCCCCCTCCTCCCCTTTCCCCATTCCCTCCCCCTCCTCCCCTTTCCCCATTCCTCCCCCCTCCTCCCCTTTCTCTATGACCCCCCTCCCCCCTCCCCTCGACCGCGTGACCTTCCTGTTTTTAAAGGTTCTATTAGAGCGAACTTAAGGGAGGGGAAAAAAAGACCTTATCGCTGCCTTGATTAAATGTATATTAAGTATTTCAACTTGGAAGGGAGGGAGAGAGGGAGGGAGAAAATATATGAGCAGGCGAGGGCACTTTTAGTAGGAGATAATGAGCTTCTAATTGCGGATATGTGAATGAGCTCTGTCCGTCTGAATATGCCACGGATATATAACGAATATACCACGGTTACGCTGCGGGTATACCACGGACGGGCATCGAATATACCACGAAGGAACGAATTCGTAATCATGATCTCATTTTATAAAAATTTACCAACAGACAAACAAACATTTAAACATTGATAATAATTTAAAAAATCTATCTGAAGTTTAAATATCCCTCGACACCAAACAATTGACAAAACACCCATATCCATCACACCGCATTTGGCAACCCGAACCCTACCCCCCGTCCCGCAAAAAAAAAAAAAAAAAAGTTTTATGCTCGTAGCCTCCAGCGCCGTTCTTCCGTAGCCCCTCGGCCGCCGCCCCGGGAACCCAGCGCCCTCTATGCCCTCCGCGAGTGCACTAGTTCCCCAAAAACCGGACTATTTTTCCCTCTTATCTCCTTTCCTCTTCTCTTCTGGAACCTCCTTTGATGATCGAAAGGTTCTAAATTGACGGGCATGGGATGGGCTAAGAGTCGATGGAAAGTTTGGAAAGAGCGGAAAGATGGAAAATGGAAGATAAATTTTGGTGGCGGCGGCAAGCGTCTCGGAAACTAAGCGCCCAGAGAGCCCGAGGCGATGCGAGGGAGGATGGGAAACTGGCTTAAAATATTCTTTTTTTTCTTTTTTTCTTTTTTTTTCTTATTCGGGTCGTCTTGCCTTTATTTTTTGGCTGTCGTCTGATGTGTCCTTAAGGTCGACAGCGTGCAAGGGCAATCTGGAAATTTTTATATTACGCCCCTCCCTTCCTTCCTCTTCGGTTTCTTTATATTTCCCCTTCCTCTACTCCTCTTTTCCTTCTTTCTTTTTTTTTCTATCCCCCTCCTTCGCTTTTCCTCCGCCTTTCTGTGTTTTTCTTTATACTTCTCCCTCTCCTCTTCTTTTCCTTCATTTCTCTCTCCTTTTTTCTTTCCACCTCCTTTGCTTTTACCTTTTACCTACCTACCCTTTCTCATTTTTTTCTTTTCTTTTCTATTTCCCTTCCTTCTCCTCTTCCCTCACGAGTTTTAAATTACGTTCGGGATCTTAAATTTCTTTTCTCTCAACAATTCTGCTTGCAACTTTTGAACCCTTTCTCCCTGCTTGATTGCACGCATAACGGACAAAGAAAAACAAAACCGAAAAAAAACAGACAAACAAATAAACAACAGTAACTACCGAATATTTACTACATTTCTCTCTCAACGAAACTTATCTACAAGCACAATATGGCGATTCCACTCAGAATATATTACTAGTGCAATTGCAAACTATGCAACTCATCATCTCATCAGCGAACGTGACTCCAGGTTGCATCTCGCCATCTGCAACAGCGAAATCAACAACAGATAACAAGCGCAATGAAGGTGACGATTGCAAACCGACCATCGATTTGCAATAACGGAAACTTGTTGGCAATGATGCAGCGTCGTCTGTCATTGCATTTTGTACGAATAATGACAGAATGTTTTATTTTTTGGCTCCGTTAAGGTGTTATTTATGGAAAGGGAGAGGGAAGGAGGGAGAGAGAGTGAGAGAGAGAGAGAGAGAATGGGGGGAAGAGAAAGAGAGAGAGGAGGAATAAACGACAAAAAAAGAAGTGAAAATGAAAATTCAACCGAAGTCTGGCCACTGCGCGAACAATAACACCATATAACTTAACTCCCTTATCTCCCCCCCCCCTCCTTCTGATAACCCCTCCCCCCTCCCCTTCCCCTTCTCACAACCCTCCCCAACCCTCACTTCCCTCCCTTCCCCTTCCCCTTCTCACAACCCTCCCCAACCCTTACCTCCCCCCCTCCCCCTTCTCACAACCCTCCACCCCCTCCACCCCCCCTCCCTTCATCTCTCGTTCCCCTGTACCGCGTGAACACTCCGTCACGACCCGTGCTGTACCCGGCCACGTACAAAGGCTCGCCGACGACTGTACCGCTACAAACAACACCCTCCTCCCCCCTCCCCGCCACCCTGTCACCTGTATGAACCCTCCTACCCCCCCCCACCTACCCTCTCACCTACATGAGCCCTCCTACCCCTCCGTCGCTTCCTACCCTCCCTCTCTCCCTCCTCCCCCCTCTCTCCTTCGCTTAATTTCTCCCTTCTCCCCCTCTCTCCTTCACTCCCTCCCTTTCTCCCTCCTCCCCCTCCCTCCCTACCCTCCCTTTCTCCCTCCCTAGCGATGTGTCACAGCCTTCAGAGGTGGTCGAAGGGGGGGAGGGGGAGGGAGAGGGAGAGGGAGAGGGAAAGGGAGTGGGGAGATGGGAGGGGGGAGGGGGAGAGGAAGAGGGGTGGGAAGGGGTTACAAAACTGTACTTGAATATGCATAAGGTGTTAAACAGCTGAGCTAAGAAGGGCTGAGCCAAGACGTTGGCGGGGGGTGAGGGTGGGGGTGAAGGTGAGGGAGGGGGGTGAGGGTGAGGGTGAGGGTGGGGGTGAGGGTGGGAAGAGGAAAAACATCTTTAGTCCGAAGGAGGGGAGGTTTTCGTGGGGGGAGGGGGAGGGGGGAGGGAGAAAACGGTATGAGAAAGGTAAGTGGGGAAGGGAGGAGAGGAAGGAAGAAGAAGGGAAGGAAAGGAAAATAAATCGGGAAGGGAGAGGAGGCGAAACGGAGAGAAACAGGAACGGAGTAAGGAGAAGCGAAGACAAGAAAAAAAAAAATAATTCAAGGGAAGAACGAATGGAAGAAGAACAGAATTACGGACGAGGAGAGTTGAGGAGCGAAGAGAGAGGAAAGGAAAGAGGTGATAAAAGGGGAAAAAGGCAAAGAACAGGTGCAAGAAGAGAAGACCGCTACGTCGTGTGAAGTCTTATATAGAAATATGCAAATACTGGTCACGAAGTCACGACGCAGATGGGCCAATAAATAACGTATCAGTATTGGATTGTGTGTGTGTGTGTATGTGTGAGAGAGAGAGAGAGAGAGAGAGAGAGAGAGAGAGAGAGAGAGAGAGAAAGGTGAAGGGTGAACGTATGTCGGTTTCACAGTGGGAAATTGTCACATATAACTGGGGGACTGAGTCGTAAGTATCGCAGGCGTATTTTACATAGAACAAAGAAGAAAGGGAGAGAAAGGGGAGGAGAGAGGGAGGGAGTGAAGGAGGGAGTGAAAGAGAGGGGGGAGGGAATGAGGGAGGTGAGAGTAAGGGAGGAGTGAGGGAGGGGGAGAAAAGGGGAGAGGGAGGGATAGAGGCGAAGGCATGAGGAGGGAGGAAGAGAAGAGAAGAGACACGAAAGAGAAAGACAGGACAAAAAAAGAAAGAGAAAAAAAAAGAGACAGCGAAAAAAAGGAAAAAAAACAAACAAACAAACAAACAGACAGACAGACAAAAAGCCAAACCAACCAGAAAATCGAAGACGAGACGACCCAGCCACACCCGACCGTGGCTTATTGGTCATCTATACACTGCTTCTGTCTCAAGAATAACACACGTCGCTTCTAACACACCCGCCTGATGGATATGCGGGTAACGTGCAACGTAAATTGAAATCATGAGCCAACCGGGAGCCGAGGCGTCCAGCGAAGACACACAAGGCCGTGGCGTGGCGGTGGGTGGATCTGCTCAGGCTGGAATCGAGGGCAGAGGAGGGAGATACGTTGACATACAGATGGGTGCGTGCACGTATGGGGGATATATCTCATTAACATCAATACACGCGTTAAACATGGTTTGTATACATTCAGCGTTCTCTTTCTCTCTCTGTTTCTCTGTCTGTCTGACTGTCTGACACTCTCTCTCTCTCTCTCTCTCTCTCTCTCTCCTCTTGACTCTCTCTCTCTCTCTCTGTTTCTCTGTTTCTCTCTCTCTCTGTGTTTCTCTCTCTCTCTCCTCTCTCTCTCTCTGTCACACACACACACACACACACACACACACACACACACACACACACACACACACACACACACACACACACACACACACACACACACACACACACACACACTCCCCCCCGGCCAAACAAATCCCAGAAACACTGTACTCAGAATAGCAAACAAAAAAAGAAAGAAAAAAAGGTTCGTAACCCACGTGGACGAAGCTTCGAAGCCCCCCGAAGCCAAAACACACGAGGCCCACGTGACACCTGGCCATTCACTTGCTGTTGCGTAGTAAGTGTAATTACTACTGAGAATTATTATTATTTTTGTTTCACGCTGCGTTGAGGCGAGTCCGTGGTGGGATTTTTTTTTTTATTACATAACGAAAAATAGAGAAAAAGTATAATATGTAAAGATGATGAAATATTAATAACAAAAGGAGACAAACGATATAAAAAAGAGATGCATAAAGACAAAAATAAACAAATAAATAAAGCAATACATAAGGATATGAAAATGGAATAAAAATAATAGTGATAACGTATGACAATCTCTCTCTCTCTCGACCCCTTTCTTTCTCTCTCTCTCTCTCTCTCTCTCTCTCGACCCCTTTCTCTCTCTCTCTCTCTCTCGACCCCTTTCTCTCTCTCTCTCTCTCTCTCTCCCCTTTGCGTGTGCGTATCCAAATTATATAATGTGTCTGGATTAACAGTAAGTTGTGGGAGGGGGGGAAGGGGGGAAGGGGGAGGAACGACCACGAGTATAAGGTCGTAAAGACGACCTCACGACTTCAACGAGGAGGAAAAAGGAAGAAAAAAAAGAAATTGATGTCGAGATTACAGGAGCCATGTGTTATTCTATAGGCCTATTTATCATTCTCTGTACCGCACGTAGGTTATTTTCCTCTCCCCTGCCCTCCCCTCGCTCTCCCCCCCCTTTCTCCTCCTCTCCCCTTTCTCTCCCATTCCCTTTCCCTCTCTTTCCCCTCATCTCCCCTCCCTCCCCTTCCCCCTCCTCTCCCCTCCCATTCCCCTCACCCCCTCCTCCCCTACTTTTTACCTGCCCCTTATTTTAACTCCTTAGACACTCTTTCCCCTTTCCTTCCTTAACCCCTTATCAAGGTTCTCTCCCCTCAATACCCTTGCAATAACAATAACAATAATAATAATACCCTCACACTGACAGAAAGAAAGGAAGACCAGAATAATAACCCTAACAAACAAACAAACGAACACAAACCACGTCCCAAACAAAACCAAATAAGGCAGAAAGCTCTTTTTTTTTTGAAGATGCCTCTCCAAAAAAAAAACAGAAATGCCAAGAAACCCCACAGGTGCGGCTGTCCCACTGGCGTTACACACACACACACACACACACACACACACACACACACACACACACACACACATACACACACACGCACGCACGCAGACGAGCGGTAGGAGGAGGAGGTGAGGGAAGAGGTGGAATAAAGGAGGTGAGGAGAGAGAGAGAGAGAGAGAGAGAGAGAGAGAGAGAGAGAGAGAGAGAGAGAGAGAGAGAGAGAGAGAGAAAAGTTGTATATGAAGAGTTTAGAAAGACGAATGTGTATATCAATGTATTCTTAACTAGAACAGCGAAATATAACGCGAAATATTCCCATTAAAACTTGACACAGAAACTTAGCAACAAACAAATAAACTATTCCAAACCATTATAAAAAAAAATCGATAATTCTCACCCTTTTCCTACTTCCAAATCCTTATCAAACCTCCCCCCTTCCCTCCCCCACTATCTCCCCTCCCCCTCCCCCTTTCACCCCCTCCCTCCCCCACTTCCCCCTTCCCCTTTCACCCCCTCCCTCCCCCACTTCCCCCTTCCCCTTTCACCCCCTCCCTCCCCCACTTCCCCCTTCCCCTTTCACCCCCTCCCTCCCCCACTTCCCCCTTCCCCTTTCACCCCCTCCCTCCCCCTCCCCCTGTTCCGCCCGAAAGTCCCGGCTGTAAACAAAAGAACGATCGCGCCTCGGGGCGATTTCGAGTCTCCCCCCGACCCCTTTACAAGGAACATCAATCTCACTCCCTCCCAAAACTACATAAATAAACCCACGAAATCGGAAAAGAAGAAGAAGAAGAAGAAAAATCCCAACTAACTCAACACATCAAAAATAACCAATGCAGTAAAACTAAAAAAAAAAAAGACCACGAAAACGGAGACGGGGAAGGCTGTTCCGGTGCGCCATAGGGCACTAGGGTACGGGGGGGGGGTGTTATGAGGGGGAAGGGGAGGGAAGGGGAAAGGGGAGGGGGAGACAGGCGAGGAAGAGTAAGGGAGGGGGAAGAAGGGAGGGGAAGGAGAGGTTGGGAGGCAAAAGGGGGAGGGAAGATGAAGAGGAGGGGAGGGGAGGAGAGGTGGGAGGCAAAAGAGGAAGGGGAAAGGGAGGCGAAGGGAAGGGGAGGTGGGAAACAAGCGATAAAGGAAGAGGAAGGGAAAGGCGAGGAGAGGTGGGGAAACAAATTGGGAGGAGGGAACGTGAGAGACAGGCAGGAAGGAAGGGGAAACGGGGACGGAGAAGGGAAGAGGTGACAAACAGACGAAAAGGAAGAGGAAGAGGAAGAGAAAGAAGGAGGGGGGGGGGAGGTGTCTACTGTATATCTCTCTCTGTGTCTGTTGTTCAGCCAATTGTCCACGATGGTACAGAAATTACCCGTCAAGGGTGTCCCCCTCCCTCCCCCCCCCTGCACGTTCTTAATCGACCCCCGAGGTGAAGGAGGAAGGGGGGGGGGCTGAGGAAGGGGTAGAGGTCAGTGAAGGGGGGTGAAGGAAAGGTGGGGAATGAGGGGGGGGGGAGGAAGGGAAATAGTTCGGTCTTGTTCCTGATAATAAGAAATTTCGTTGACTTATTGTCTGTCATTCTAGATTTCCCGGAAAACCGATTTATTTTCTTGAATTCATCTTTTTCTCTTTTATTGCATTTTCTTTCCTTATCCTTCGCTATTCTAGCTTTTATCGTTCCAATTCTTATTCGTAATTACATTTCTTCGTTATCCTATTTCGTCTTCTCCTTCGTCACCCAAATCATTCCGTTTATTCTTCCTTATTCCAATTACACTATTCTTCGCCATCCCAATCATTCCACCTATCCTTCACACCATTACTCCAAATTACTCAGTCCTTCCCTCTTCCCTCTTTATCTCTCGTTCCCTCTTTCCCACGACGCCAGACACCCTAGCCCCCTCCCCCCTCCCCCCAGACCGGAACAGGAACGTAACAGACCAAAGGCTTATCGGAATGACGTCACCGCGAAATATCTCGGACGTTATCGCTCTATCTTGACCCCGAACGACCTCGCAGGGTGACCTGAAGCGAACGAGGAAGGGGAGGAGGAAGGGATAGGGAGGCAGGAAGTGGAAGGAGGAAGGGTTGAGAGAGGGAAGGATAGATAGAGAATGATAGATTGAAATAAGGAAGAGAGGGAGAGAGGGAGAGAGGGAGGGAAGGGGGATAGGAGAGGAGAGAAGAGAGAAGAGAGAGAGAGAGAGAGAGAGAGAGAGAGAGAGAGAGAGAGAGAGAGAGAGAGGCGAAAAGAGAAGATAAAACACACACACACACACACACACACACACACACACACACACACACACACACACACACACACACACACACACACACACCACACACCGTGAATCCAAACACCGTCCCTACTATATAAGGGAAGTACCCACGTAATCCGAACGGACAGACCAGAGGAAGACCATCGAATATCCGGTACTCTTCCTCCCCTTTTTTCCGAATAAACGAAGCCGGAAAAAGACAAAAGAGAGAACAGAGGAAGCAGAAGAGGATTTTATTGTTGTTTTGAGAGTAGATAAGCGATCGCATTGTCTATTTTTTTTATTATTGATTCGTTGTTTACTGTGAATAAAAGTACGTTAACTGGGGATTAAAGAGGGGAGAGGGGGGCGGCGGGGGGTGATTGGGAGTGATTCGTGCAGCGATAATCGATAGGACGCTAATCTTTTAATATTATGACATTTGGTGAGCATTAGTGAGCTGAGTTTAAAGGAACAAAAAAAAAAAAGATTTGGAGATCTCTTTATCACATTATAATATTTAAAATTCCCTGGGGACATATCGCGAAGATAACAAGAAGAAAATAACACTTAAAAACACAAGCATTTCTCCCGTCGATAAAAGATAGAAAGAGAGGAAGTTAAAAAAATAGAAAAAAACCCGCAGTGTGATGGAATTCGTATCCTTAGCCTCGGTCAGAAGGCGATAAAAAAGAGACATCACACGGGCGTCACAGGAAGGTAGGTGGGTGGGTGGGTGGGTGGGAAGGTGGGCGGGCGGGCGGGCAGGTAGGTGGGTCCTCACACCCACCACTGCCCCTGCCCCTCTTCTCTTTTCGTCTCGGCAACAAGACAAGATAGCCAGGCTATCAGACAGCTGTCTTCTTCCTCCTCCTCCCCCCACCCTCCTCTTCACACTCGCACGCGAAGATTGTCTGTCCGTCGTCTGTGTGTCTGTTTTGGGTTTAGCAGCTGTCGGGTTTGTGTGTGTCATCTCTTTTCTGCGATGATGACTGACTGTCGCTAATACTGTCTGTCTGTCTGTCTGTCTGTCTGTCTGTCTGTCTGTCTGTCTGTCTGTCTGTCTGTCTGTCTGTCTGTCTCTGTCTCTCTCTGTCTGTCTGTGTCTCTCTCTCTCTCTCTCTCTCTCCCGAAGTCGATACCAAAGCGTCTGTTTTATGAACGATCCGCGTGGAAGGACAAAGGATTATTTCTGGCATTGTTTCACAAGGCCTCGTATGTGAATACCGCTGTATCAGCGGGCGTATTAATAGCTTCCTGATGTTGGGAAATTTATCTGTTGCAAATTCAGCTTTTTTTTTATAATGTACTCCTGGAAATCGCAAAACAGCGTAAGTAGGCAAGTCGGAAGATAACATCATTACATGGGAGTTTGAAACGAGGGCATATCAATACAAATGCATTAGAAACGACTCTTGCTGACTCTGATATTTGCACGCATGGAAAGAGAGAGAGTAAAAAAAAATTATCAACATTTCACAAAAGCCCAGAAAAATAGAGATAAAAAAATTCTCAGAAATCTCTCCAGGCGTAAGTTGTCTGATTAACCCTGTCCTTCAAGATGCCCTCCCCTCCTTCATCCCTCTCTTCATTTCCCTTCTCCTCCTCCCCCTCTCCCTTCTTCTCTTCCTTTCCGTCTTCCCTCTCTTTCCTTCACCTCCTCCTCCCCCCTTTTCCTTCCCTTACCGTCTTCCCTCTCCTTCCTTCATCTCCTCCTCTCCCTCTTCCTTCTTCTTCTCTCCCTTTCCTTCACCTCCTCCTCTCTCCCGTACCTTCGAATACCTCGTTCAGGTATCTCCGTCTACCTTTCGCCCGCTCGCCTTCTGCTATCTACCTACTTCAGCGCCGCCGTCTACCTGCTGTTGCCTGACATGCCCTGCCCTCCTCTCCCCCCCCACCTCCTACTACCCTCTTGCAACAGCTGTCCTTCGCAACGTTGCACTGATTTTATCCTCCGCCCATTAAACCGGGTCGGCCGAACGTATAATACAAATCGTATTATGGTCATCTGGTATAATCTTTTTTTTTCAATCTTGTTAATTGTCGCGCGCATTGCCGTCGTAGAAACATTTTAGCGAGAAATCGATGTAACGCAATACGCTTTTATTATCGCCACTATTACAAAGCGCGCGTATAACGAATGGTGGTATTGACGGAAAAGGGCATTTGAATATTTGGATGAAATTTTCATGCGGATTCGCCGAGTTTCTTGTGATAGATTGCCGCTCAGCCAATACGTGGGTACACTTTAACACGCAACAAATGCCATTAATAAGATGTTCGAAAACACGTAGTACTGTTTGTAAGCGAGAGGAACACTACACGAATATGTACTACATGATAATAAAATAAAATTTACATCACACTTACCAGAATGTGCCGATAGCGCGAAGATTAACCAAAATAAAGACATTTTCCAATGTCTGTTCACGATTTGTAGATAGTCTAAGTACACTTGGTGTGCTTACACACCCCAGTTCAACAGAAAAACATACACTGTGTACAGACACACCACTTCAAAACACCAAGTCAAATGTTGGTCGAGAGCGCAGAGCAGCACATCCACTCTGTCAGAGCTCCGACAGTCTACTGAATTTTTCAATGGAAGGTTGGAATGAATGGACCTCGTGTACTCCCCGGGGGAAACGGAGTCTGGAGTCCCGCGTCGCCCACCCACCCACAGCCACTACCGACTCCGTTTCCCCCGCTGCCTACCTGACCAGCATACGCGAGGCTCATCAATTTGTCTTATCACTTTGTTTTTATGCATCATCTCCACTCCCTTTTTCCCTCCTCTCGTCCGCTGTGAGTATTTATTAAAAAGAAATCCAATAAAACTTTAACTTCGCTTCGAACACTCGAGAAATATAAAACCAAACGTGTCTAAAAAAAAAAAAAACGGGAGGTGGTTTTCGAAGTGAAACAATTTCCTCTCTTCTTGAATCTCGGTCGACGGACTTTCTCACTTTTTTCCATTTCTAAGGTAAATGGCGGGGCGTTGATGTTCGAACCAGAGGAGAGATTAAATGTGTTTTTTGAAATGCTTTACGTTCGTTTTTCAGTGTGTGTGTGTGTGTGTGTGTGTGTGTGTGTGTGTGTGTGTGAGTGTGTGTGTGTGTGTGTGTGTGTCCCTTTGTGTGTGTGTGTATGTTTATATATATATATATATATATATATATATATATATATATATATATATATGATATATGAAATTAATCTATTCCCATCCATACGTATGTGCATCCACCGCGCATGAGCACACTTATATGTACTTACACATCCACGGCTGTGTATGTACATGCAGCAACATATTTTCCGGGGAATATATCTTAGTCAGCGGCCCACTGGCAAGGGAGAGACGGCTTAGTGAAGAGACGTGATGAAATGTCGACTAGCTAGGACCAGCTCTCCACGCAGAACCTTTTCTTCGAGAACGTTGACCAATAACCGATAGATTCTTTCTTAAAATGATAATAAATATCCTTTTATGGAAGGAGCTTCTTATCACACCAACGTGGGATGAAGAGAAGATGTGTTTTTCCCCCAATGTTGAAATGTTGAAATCGATGTTGCAATCTATCCGTTTTCTTCGGGGGAAAAAGTATGTCACTACTACATCGTTGCGAGAAAATATAGTAATTGGTATCTCCAGCACAAGATTAAATATCTCATAGAGGCAACATTTATAACGGGACTGGGAGGCATCCTATGCAATCTAGCATTCAGCTGAATCCTCTCTCTCTCTCTCTCTCTCTCTCTCTCTCTCTCTCTCTCTCTCTCTCTCTCTCTCTCTCTCTCTCTCTCTCTCTCTCTCTCTCTCTCTTTCTCTGTCTATTTATCTATCTATCTCTCTCTCCTATTCCTTGTTTCTTATCCCCTTCTTCTTCTCTACTGAAACCTTTTAACTTCTCCCCTTTTTAGGCCTCTTTTACAACATTCCTGCCTCCTTCAATTCCTCCGTGTTTGCAACCTTCCTTTCTCTTTGCAACCGCCTTTGCAGTGACCATTTCTCTTTTGCAATTATCTTCCCTTTGCCATCACTTTCGATCTTTCTCTTTGCAATCCCTATTTCTCTTCGTAACGCCCATTTTGTAGCCCCTTCCTCTCTCTTCCTTTGCTCTTCTTCCTCCTCCTAGTTCCTTCATTTGCAATCTCCCTCCCCCGTCATATTTTCCTTCATGGTACTCACTATTTCTCCCTCTCACTCTTTCTTTGCTCTCTCACCTCTCCTACTCTTCCTATTATTCCTCCTCCTGCTCCTTCTCCTTCTCCTTCTCCTCTTTCTCTTTCCCCTCTCCGTCCCCCTCCCTCTCAACCTCTTCCTCCTCCTCTTCCGTCTCCTTCTCCTCCTCCCACTTAACCTCTTCCTTCACCTCTTTCTCCTCTCTTTCTCTTCCCCCTCCTCGTCCCCCTCCCTCTTAACCTCCTCCGTCTCCTCCTCCTCCTCCCTTTCCCTTCCCCCTCCCCGTCCCCTCCCTCTCAACCTCTTCCTCCTCCTCCTCCGTTTCCTCCTTCCTCCTTCCCCCGACCCGTTCGCTCTAACAAAAGATCAATCAAACAATAAGTAAAAAAAAAAAAAGTTAGAAATATCTCTCCCTCTTTATGGCATTTAGGAAGATCACGAAGAAAGTGATTCTTCCCGAAATTCTTTGTTCTCTAGCTGTTATTTTTTGTGTTCTTCGTTATTCTTATTCTTGTGATTGTTCTTGTGATTGTTCCAGCCTCTGTTCCTTATTTGGTTCCCACGCGATTGTCGGCAATTGTGAAAGTTGTGATAAAGATGATAAAACATTGGTTGTTGTGAGTTGCGGCCTATGTTTGTCTCTCTTGCTGTCTGTCTGTCTTTAAGAAGGGGAGGAAAAGAAGGCGGGGAGAGGAGGATTATAGACGAAGAAGGGGAAGAATGGAAGAGAAGATTAGGAGTTGGAAGGAATGATAGTGATAGACAGACAGACAGACGGACAGACAGAGAGACAGAGATAGAGATAGATAGTTTTATATGTATACACATACACACACACACACACACACACACACACACACACACACACACACACACACACACACACACACACACACACACACACACACATATATATATATATATATATATATATATATATATATATATATATATATATATATAGGAAGGTAGATAGATAGATAGATAGATAGATAGAGAGAGAGAGAGAGAGAGAGAGAGAAGAGAGAGAGAGAGAGAGAGAGAGAGTGATGGAGGCACCGAAAGGGGTAGGATTCTGCAGAGGAAGGAGACGCACGGAGAGAAGGCAACGAGAAACGGAGAAACCGAACATAAATAAAGTTGGAAATAATTAAAGAAGGCAGTGACGCCACAAGGAACACGGTAGAAAATAGGTCAAGTTGGGATGAAAAGGAGAGAGAGAGAGAGAGAGAGAGAGAGAGAGAGAGAGAGAGAGAGAGAGAGAGAGAGAGAGAGAGAGAGAGAGAGAGAGAGAGAGAGAGAGAGAGAGAGAGAGAGAGAGAGAGAGAGAGAGAAGAGAGAGAAGAGAGAGAAGAGAGAGAAGAGAGAAGATAGAAGATAGAAGAGAGAAGAGAGAAGATAGAGAGAAAATAGATAGAAGATAGAAAATAAGGACTCAAAACTAGGACAACTGATAGAATAAACGAAGGGAGAAGACCACGCACACGCCACAAACAAACAAACAAACGCACAAACACCAAAACCCCCTCCCTATCTCCCCCTCCCCCTTTCCCCCACCTCCCCTCCCTCTCACCACACAGACAAAACGAGAAATAAAAGAAAGAAAGGATAGGAGAAAGATGAAAGAGAATGAAGGAGGAGGAGGAAGGAGAAAGAGAATGAGGGAGAAGGAGAGAGGAGAAGGGGGAAGGAGAAAGAGAATGAGGGAGAAGGAGAGAGGAGAAGGGGGAAGGAGAAAGAGAATGAGGGAGAAGGAGAGAGGAGAAGGGGGAAGGGAGGAAGGAGGAGGATGTGGCAACGCAGCGAGAGAGAGAAGGTCATGACAATCCCAAAGCGAGGCGGAGGTGCACTTAGCAGGTGCTGGAGGGGTCGTGGCACGCTTTGGGTCGTTCTTGCAAAGGGGGGGGAGAGTCGGTGTTCTTGCAATGGGGGGGGGAGTCGGTGTTCTTGCAATGGGGGGGGAAGTCGGTGTTCTTGCAAAGGGGGGCGGGAGTGGGTGTTCTTGCAAAGGGGGGGGGAGTCGGTGTTCTTGCAAAGGGGGGTGGGGGAGTCGGTGTTCTTGCAAGGGGGGGGGGGAGTCGGTGTTCTTGCAATATAGGGTAGGTCGGTGTTCCTGTAATATGGGGTAGGTCGCCGTTCTTGCAATAGGGGGGGAGTCGGTGTTCTTGCAATGGAGGGTAGGTCGCCGTTCTTGCAAGGGGGGAGGGAGTCGGTGTTCTTGCAACGGGGGGTAGGTCGCCGTTCTTGCAAAGGGCTGGGGAGGTAGGGGTAGATCTGCCGTTCTTGCAGTGGGGGGGCGGGCCGCCGTTAATTTAAGGGAGGGATAGGTCGCCGTTTTTGCAATAGGGTGGGAAGGGGCAGATCGCTGTTCTTGCAACGGGGAAGACAGGTCGTTTAGAATGCTTAGCCTTCACTGTTTTTGTAAACGTCGTAAGCTATGCAAGTCTAGGCTATGTTAGTAGGTGTAGTATCGTTCATGTCTGTGTTTATATCAGTTTATACAGTATACTACACGATTATTATGTTATATTTCTTTTTAATCAGTATACTACGTGGCTATATGCTGTTTTCATTCGTGCGTATGCTTATATTACTTCACACAGTATGATGTGTTCGTATATAAGATATTGCTTTAAAAATTATACTAATTTGACTGCGTACTCAGTTTTATTATACAGAATACTGTTATACTGTATACTATATTATCTCCTAATGTATATGTTACTATATAGCTATGTTACTATATTAATATTTATTGCCATTTCATTTTATCATATGCCTTTTTATATGCGAACTCGTGTCAGAAAATATATTTTTAGATTATTTTCCTTTTTATTTTGGGCTGGGTATCGACAGGTTTATTGCCTTTTGTTAATTCTTAATGTATGGTTTAATCAAATCCCTAATTTGCTTTAACTTTAAATGGATAATATTACTCTACACAATAAACAGGTTCTATGCTAATGGTCAGATTTTTTTTTCAAAGTGTATCTTTATAAATTGGAAAGAGAGAAGGAGAAAGAGAGAGAAGAGAGAGAGAGAGAGAGAGGGAGGGAGAGAGAGAGAGAGAGAGAGAGAGAGAGAGAGAGAGAGAGAGAGAGAGAGAGAGAGAGAGAGAGAGAGAGAGAGAGAGAGAGAGAGAGAGAGAGAGAATGAAAAAGAGAGAAAGAATGAGAAAGAAAAATAGAAACGGAGAGAAAGAGAGAGAGAGAAATACAGAGAGATAGAAAGAGAGAGATAAAGAGAAAGAGAAAGAGAGAGATAAAGAGAAAGAGAAAGAGAGAAAAAAAACATCTATATTTGATAAAACAACATAAACAAATAAAATCAAATAAAAATCAAAATAAAAACTTAAAAAAGAGAGAAAATAAACCGAACTTTAAAAGCAAGATTATTTCACTGAATATCTGAACACCATCATTAATACGGGAATCCCATGAAAGTCTCAGCTCTGTATCTTACACAGATAATAAGGTTATGTATTATTCATCTGCATCTTCCCAATTCATATCCAATTCTGAGCCATGGCTTATCTATAATTCCTTATCCTAAACTTTTACAGAACTTATATATTAAGGGGTTTTCTTAGATTTCGAAGCTCTGACGCAATTATAGGTATAGAGAAGAATAAGGAATAAGTAAAAAGTGGATAGAAGTGTAAATGAAAGATAAATGAAAGATAATTGAAAATAAATTTCAATAAAAAATAAATGAAAATTAGTAAAGATGAATAAAAATTAAATGAAAAGATATAGAAATTAATAAAAAAAAAATAAAATAAATATAGAAAAAAAATGAAAAAAATAAATAAAATTAAGAATTAGATGAAAATAAATGAAGACAAACAAAATACAAAAACAAATAACAAGAAACAAAGACGAGCAAACAAACAAACAAAAAAAACATAAAAAACCCAATTCAGAGAAGTAAATAAGAAAAAAAAAAAAATCACAACCACCCCTCGCCAAAAATGTTCCTCCCGCCCCCCTGTTTCTCAAAACCCCAGGTATGCCGCCTGTGGAAGACCCTCACCCTCCGTGCGTCCGGCGGGCCATCTGCATTGTCTCGTCCTGTGGTAATTACAGGCCGGCAGTCCAGCAGAGCGCCCTTTTCCACCGTTTGTTATATGCCTACTTTACCACGCTTGCCTTCCGTTCTCGGCATTCTGTCTGGCGCGTTTGCTTCGCTTGCGTGTCTTCGTGATTAAGGAGTGTAGTTGGAAATATGAAGAAATATATATTTGCGATGTTTTTTCTTTACGTATTTCATAGTTTTTTTTTTGTTTTTTTTTTATAAGTGAATTTGCATCTTTTTTATTGCATTTTCGTTTATATTTGATTTATTTTATGATCTTATTATTGTCATTATTATTATTAAATATTTTTGTTTGTGAAT
>NC_051389.1:58969684-58972055 GCF_015228065.2 Penaeus monodon | reverse complement strand
CCCCCTCCCCCCCCTTCCCCCCCCCTTCCCCCCCCCCCCTTTCCCCCCTCGCGCCTTGGGGCCGGGGCGGGTTCGGGCCAAACTTTCCTTCTCCTCTTCCTCTTCCCTTCCTCACCTCCCTCCTCTCCCCTCCTCTCCCTCTCTCTCTCCCTCCTTCTCCTTTTTTCTCTCTCTCGCTGCCTTTTTCTCTTCTCTCGTGTCTCTTTCTTCTCTCTCCTCTTTTCTTCTCCCCCTCTGCTTTCTCTTCTCTCTCGCTGTCTCTTCTCTTTCTCCTCCTCTCTTCTCTTCTCTCTCCTCTCTCTCTCTCTCTCCTCTCTCTCCTTCTCTCTCTCTCCCTCCCTCCTCTCTCTCCTCTCCCCCCGTTTCCCTTTTCTTTCCCTTCCGCTTCTCTCTCTCTCTCTCTTCTTTTCTCTATTTCTCCTCCCCCGCTGTCTCTTTTCTATGTCTCTCTTTCCCCTCTTTTCTCTTTCTCTTCCCCTTTTCCCTCTTCCCCTCTCTCTCTCTTTCTCTTCTCCCCTCTCTCTCTCTCTCTCTCTCCTCTCTCTCTCCCCTCTCTCTCTCCCCTCCTTTTTACCTTTTCCCCCCCCCCCTCTCTCCCCCCCTCCCCCCCCCTTTTTCCCTCTCCCCTCTCCCCTTTCTCTTCTCTCTCTCTTCTCTCTCTCTCTCTCCTCTCTCCTCTCTCTCTCTCTCCCCCCCACACACCACACACACACACACAAAAGAAAAGCAAGTGGGCCCTTTTCACCACGTCCTCTCCCCCGGGGCCTGTCTCCGACTCACACACACCGCACGCCGCACTTCGGAAAAACAAAAAGACTAACTTACACAAGAAGACACACACACACACACACACAAACACACAACACACCACAACACACACACCACACCACACACCCCCCACCCCAAAAGAGTCTTGGATATGCAGACTATATAAACTCCTGAAGCTATTAATGGAACTTCGGTTTAAAGCCCCTTGGGATTCGCATTCTAGTTCCGTTACTTCTGTTACACTAATCCGGTTATTACCCCTGGGGTTTTGTACTGTTTTGATTTTCAAAACCGCTCTGTTGTTTTCTTCCCCCGTTCAAAATCTGTTGAATGTTTATTATAGAATGTTCTGTTATCGGGGCTATTATTGTGTAGTTTTGTTTTCATGGGTTTTACTACATAAGCTAGTAATGCCACAATTTGTTATAACTTATTTATCATTTATTATGTCACAGTCTGTTATTATTTATCAATAATTCTATTGAAAGTATCTTTATCTCTGTATTCCAATAGTCTTGCAACTATTGCACGTCATTGCTATTGCTGCTACAGCAATTTAACAACCACTGCAGCTAATTAGCAATTTTGCAGTGACATAGTTTAATGACATGTTAATTATAAATACTGTGGTGATAATGATAGCATTAACTGATATATAAAGATGTTTTTTATGATAAAATAAACTGCATTTCATTAACATGCAATTACGGTGTCCGGATTTGTCCTCATTATCAAGTACCTTTTTTTTTCCTATATCGTAATCACTATGTTGTTTTTATCACTATAAGTATTCTAAAAAAAAATCAAAGAATGGAACAAAAATTATCAACACAGAATATTCAAGATAAAAAAAAACAGTATAAATTAAGATAATCAGACATGAAAGACAGAATTAAAAAGAAAAGAAAAAAGAAAGAAAGAAAATACACACACACACACAAAAATATTATAAATTATATTTTTATATATAATAATTATATATTATATAATAAAATATATATACATGCACACACACACTCATACACACTTTCCCATACACCTCGCATCTCGATTCTAATTTCAGATAAAGATCATATTAATCTCTTTTTATTGCCCTTAAGATTTCACTTGATGGACACAGATACCTAAATCTCCCCTCCCCCCCTCACTTACCCCCTACCCCAATCCCTTATACCCACTCCCAGTCGTCTATAGACCTAATGACAAAAAAACCCCATACCCTCTTAAAGATCCGAAACGAAAAACTCCCCCCCCCCGTGTCTTCTGATCAAAATATGAAAGGAGGCGAGGGAGGGAGAGAGGGAGAGGGGGAGAGAGGGAGAGGGGGAGAGGGGGGGAGAGGGAGAGAGAGAGGGAGAGGGGGAGAGAGGGAGTGCGATTCGACACGCCGACGGAACGCGCTTTTAAAAACGATTAAATGTCTTTGTTCCTCGCCTCAATAGGATCTTAATGGGTGTGATTATAAGGAGGGGGGAATATATGTCGCGTCCGGCGGTCAGGGCTCCGGCGCCATTGTGGATCCTCTTGGTCCGTCATTCGATCCTATTTCTTGTCCTCCTCAATAGCTTTTAGAATCCGGAATCGCGAGGGAAAAAGTGCTTTG
>NC_051389.1:58964684-58967184 GCF_015228065.2 Penaeus monodon | reverse complement strand
TCTTTCACGATAAAGATGGTTATGGTTTTAGTAATAGTAATAGTAGTGACTATTTTTAGTATCGCCATTATCACTACCATTTTTTCTACTATCGTTACTAGTAGCAAAACAGATGTAGTGACTGTAGTTACTACTATTACTACTACTACTACTATTATTATTATTAATATTATTATTATTATTATTATTATTATTATTATTATTATTATTGTTATTATCATCATCATCATCATTATTATTATTATTATTATTATTATTATTATTATTATTATTATAATTATTATTATCATTATTATTATTATTATCATTATTATTATTTACTCCTATATTCATATTAATATCATCTCATCATCCTTATATAACACAATAACATTTTACAAACATATATATGTTTATATTCATCCCCTCATATTTCACTCACCATAATTATCACCATTAACTTTATTTACTATTATTATTATCATTATTATTATATTCATTATTATTATTATTATTATTATTATTATTATTATCATTATTATATTTTATATCATCATTATATTATTATATTATTATTATTATTATTATTTATTGTTATTATTATATTATATTATCTATTGTTATTATTATTATTACTATTACTACTGCTACTACAACTACTACTATCATCATCATCATTATTATCATTATCATCGTCATAATCACTATTATTATTAGCGAAATAATAAGCGAAATAAATAAGCGAAACATACTGGTAATTTGTATACATATATTTTCGAAAGGATCATATATCGAGGGATCATTTGCATAATGCTAATGGGAAATATTTCCAAGATATTTCTAAGTCGGTTCATTAGCGAGGAAGTAATGACGCCTACGTGCCTAAAATAATGATGGTCGGGACCGATTTAATATGACTAAATCGGAAATATTAAAGAGAGAAAAATTAAGAGAAAAAAAGGAAATAAAGAATGATAAAATATTAAATAAAAAATAAAACGATGAGAAAAAAAAAAGAATCGCGTAAGGCGTGAGTTGGTTCTCGAGTTGCCAGGTAGGAATAAAAAATAAACATTTCCATATAAAAAAAAGACTTTCGAGGGTAAAAAAAAGAATAAATAAATAAAAACGAAAAGCACTAGGTAAGGAGAACACGAGAATAATTTGGAATTTTATAAATGATCATATAAAACAAGTGATAAAATTTCCGCGAAATACAAAACACGGCAACGCGATGGGGTAGGAGAGGTCGGCTGTTCGTTTCACCTTAACTGACCCTTTCATCACCCGTCAAGCAGGGGTCAAATCAGGGTCAAGTAAGCTCGGATGGGAAAGAATAAATAATGAGAAGGAGTACCTGATGAATGAATGAATGGAAGGCGCTCTTAAAACGATGATTGAATGGGGGAATTTATGAATATTGAGTGAATATTGAGAGTGGGCGCGGGGGGGAGGGGGGGATGGCCGGATCGTTGGGACTTCCGGCGAAGGAAAAATCTGCAATTTTCGAGAATAAACATTTTTTTTTCTATTCCAGAGATGGACGAAATATAGATTATTATTTTTTATTCCATATTTTTAAGGGTTCCTACTGATAATAAGAACAATTCCAATTATCTCGAGATATTCCCTCAAAATCACACCAAAAACCAAAACTACTCAATCTTATCTATAAATCTATCTATTATTTCATTCACCACTCCTTATCGCTCACAAAATTTCCAAAATCGACAATACCATAACATACCCCTCTCACCCCCCCCCCCCAAAAAAAAAAAAAAAATAAACCACACACACCATAAAGTTCTCATAGACCACATACAACTAAAGTTTCCTCTCGTGGATTTATGTCATGAAACTGAAGTCACTCCAAGCAAACAATTTATATTCTCCGCGTGACGTTAGGCCTAAATTACCTCCTGTTGGCAGTTGTGATTGCCTGGGCTGACCTTACCTGACCTGACTCTCGAGATGTCCTGCTGTGTTCCAGATCTTGCGGTCCTTATGGTTCGGTCTCTCTCTCTCTCTCTCTCTGTCTGTCTGTCTGTCTTCTGTCTCACTCTCTCTCTCTCTCTCTCTCTCTCTCTCTCTCTCTCCCCTCTCTCTCTCTCTCTCTCTCCTCTCTCTCTCTCTCTTCTCTCTCTCTCTCTCCTCTCTCTCTCTCTCTCTCTCTCTCTCTCTTTCTCTCTCTTTCTCTCTTGAGAGATAAGTAGCCAACGCAAATACAAAATTAGTCATACTAATATTTGAATGATAACATAATATCAAGGATAAATTTACAAAATCAAGGACAAAATTACTCAATAATAAATAATAATAATAATAATTATAATAATAATAATAATAATAATAATAATAATAATAGTAATAATAATAATAATGATAATATAATAATAATAATAATAATAATAATAATAATAATAATAATTAATAAAAAGTGTTCGGAAAATAGATATTTTCTTTCCCTCTTTCAAAATCAAGACATAAAAATAAAAAAAATTATTGGCAATTAAGAGATCTC
>NC_051389.1:58954684-58959684 GCF_015228065.2 Penaeus monodon | reverse complement strand
TTATATTTTATATATTTTATTTATATATTATATTTTTTTTTTTCTTTTTTTTTTCTTTCTTTTGTGTACAGGATTATACAAAAAATATGATTGGGAATGATTAGACAATATTTCTCTTTGTTCTGCATATATATATATATATATATATATATATATATATATATATATATATATATATATATATATATATATATATATTTTTTTTTTTTTTTTTTTTTTTTTTTTTTTTTATCAAATCGTCTATGTATCTATCTATATATCTGTATGTCTGTTCATCTGTCTGTATATCTACTTATCTATCTATCTTCTGTCTTCTATTATCTAATAATCTATCTATTCGCCTATTATCTATCTAATAATCTATCTATCCACCTATCTATCTACTTATCCGTCCATTTATCTGTTTTATCTGCCTGTCTATCTATCTGTCTATCTATCTATCTATCTATCTATCTATCTATACCTATGTTAGTCTATCTATCTATCTACCTACCTAGCTACCAATCTATTTGAATACCTTCATCACAATTGAATCAGGAACTACATAATAGCGAAATGAAAATGCAAAATCGATTTCTTGATTTAGTAAACCGTTTTCTTTATGAAAGAAAATCATTATTGGACAAGAAACTTTGATTCAGTTTTTTTTCTTATTAATTTTTTTTATTGATGTTACTGAACTTTAGAAATATTATCACAGAATAGGATATTATATGAATATGAATCAAATGAGGCGATTTTGTCATCGATACATTTGACGAAAAAAAAGAGAGAAAAAGGCATAAAATGAAATAAATAAAATAATATAGAATATAAAATAAAGTAAAATAAATTAGAATAAAATGAAATGAAATGAAATAAAAGAAAGAAAGAGAGAAAGAAAAAAAGCTAAACCATAAAAAGAAACAAAGACAAAGAAAGAAAAGAAAACAAAAACAAAAAAAACTAACCAGAAACAAAAACACAAAAAGACAAAAAAAAATAAAATAAAATAACCCAGCCCTCTCTTCCTCCAACCTCGACCCCTCCCCCCCTCCCCCCCCCCCCCAAAAAAAAAAAAACACTGCATGACCGACCTGACTCTCCCTCAGCTCTCCCGTGCATCTGTAGAGCGTCAGGCAGCGTAACGTAACACGATTTTATGCATGAGAGTTGTAAAAGAGAGCAGAGAGACGTGATAACGGCTTTCACAGCAGAGGAGGAGAGAATGCAGTTACGAGGAAGCTTTGAGACGGAATGTTGGGGGGGGAGGGGGAGGAGGGAGGGGGACGGAGTGGGGGAGGGGAAGGGGGAGAAGGGGGGGAGGGAAGGGAGAGGGGGTTGGAGAGGGAAGAGGGAGTGGGGGAGAATGGAGGAAGAGTGAGAGGGAGAAGGGGAGGTGGAGGGAGAGAGGAGGAGGATTAATTTAGTTTCATTGCATTTGCTGCAACGGATATTCTTGGCGTGGCATGCTGTCTGTTTCATTTTGCTTCTAAATGACCCCCTGTGTGCAAAGAATGGCCGGGGTTCCCATCCACTGGCGGCGAGGGATTTGAACGCGGGACAGCAAGATTGCCAGACGAGATCGCTACCGCTGCACCACACAGGGGGGGGGGAGGAGGAGGGAGGAGGTGGGAGGAGGAGGGAGGAGGAGGAAGGAGGAGGGAGGAGGAGGAGGAGGAGGGAGGAGGAGGGAGGAGGAGGGAGAGGAGGGGAGGAGGGAGGAGGAGGAGGAGGGGAGGAGGAGGGAGGAGGAGGGAGGAGGAGGGAGGAGGAGGGGGGAGGAGGGGGAGGAGGAGGGGGGCCCAGTATTGTATCCGTGCGGGAGAGAGTAAGAGAGAGAAAAAGAGAAAGAGAGAGATAAAGAGATGAAGAAAACCATATAAAGCCAAACTAAACAGACAAACGTATCGTGATGAAGTTGATTATTTTTAAAAAACCCGCCAAGCTTTTTCGACGCACATCGCTTCGCTTCTGTTGCATCAGTTCGGAAAGAAAAGAAAAACGAGGTGTGAACGTGAACCGATTTATCTAAAGGAATATGCTAATCACAAAGGTTTTTGTCACACTATATGACTGTCTCTGATAGATGTGCAATGGTTAAAAGTATACAGACTGTAAATATGTGACAAAGCAAGATATTGATATTATAATAGTGAATTGAGGATGGATATCGGAGTTTCTGTCCGGAGTATTATGTAAGTTGAAACATTTTATTTATCGTATATATTTCCTTTGCAGGTGTCATTATATGAATAGGGTGTAAGGAGAAATGAATGCCAAAAGGTAATGTGTTTTTTGTTATATGTTTTTTGTTGAATTGTGTTATGTAAAAAGACCGAATTGTACAGATTATTTATTTCATATTTGAAGGCATTTTTTTTTCATTTGTTGATCTATTAACAGGATGTTATTTTATTTAAGAATGTTAAGTGTAAGGAGAACAAAACCCACTAGTCATAGGTAACATTTCCACTCAAATTTTGTGATTTATTATGTAAACAGTGTATTGATTTTTACATTTACGTGATTTGAATATTTGCAAAGTAAATTTATGAACAGGGAATTTTTTCAGACATTTCTACTTTGTTAAGATCAATAATCATGGCCATATATTTTATCAAACTTTATTTTTCCGAAACAAAGATCCACTGAGTTAAAGCATATCTCACTATATTTATATTTACTAGTTGTAACTTGTGATAATTTATTTTATAGACATTCAGAGGCTTATGTATATTTAAAACTAGATTTCTTATCAGGTTGAAATACATAAATTCAGCAGACCAAAAGCTTTAGTGCGAACCAGTGCGAAACAGAAACAGAAACAGAGAAACAGAGAGGACGCCTATATATGTGTATCCCCGACTGTAGATACAAGTGCGTGACAAGGTGATATGGGATGATCTGTAACAATCACTCCATGTAGGGTGTGAGTGAAGGACGAGAGAGAGAGCGAGAGAGAGAGAGAGAGAGAGAGAGAGAGAGAGAGAGAGAGAGAGAGAGCGAGAGTGAGAGAGAGAGAGAGAGAGAGAGAGAGAGAGAGAGAGAGAGAGAGAGAGCGGCAGAAGAGAGAGAGAGAGAGAGAGAGAGAGAAGAGGAGAGAGAGAGAGAGAAGAGAGAGAGAGAGAGAGAGGAGAGAGGACAAGGGCAGAGAGAGAGAGAGAGAAAGAAAAGAAAGAGAGCGAGAGAGAGAGGAGAGAGAGAGAGAGAGAGAGAGCGAGAGAGAGAGAGGGGGAGAGAGAGAGAAGAGAGAGGAGAGAGAGAGAGAGAGGAGAGAGAGAGAGAGACGAGAGGAAGAGAGAGAGAGAGAGAGAAGGAGAAGAAGAGAAAGCAAGAAAGAGAGGTAGAGACTCGACACTACAGATGGCTAGACAACGAGTTTTAGATCTCTTCGAGGTGGAGAGTGGATTTTGCCTGGGCGTGCTGAAGAGTAAAGATCTTGGTTTCTTTGTGAGAGGGTGCATCTTCCCGGAGGTGGGGGTGAGTTTGTGTGGGATAAAGATTGAAGGTCATTCTGGAGAATTGTTACAAATGGATATTCGTTGGGAATCATATTATCCTTTATCTATCTATCTATCTATCTATCAGCCATCAAGGAGCACATAGACTACCACAAAACATCAAAACTACAAAACTACTTTCGCTACAGAAACCTCGCCACACGTATAATACAAACTAACGACTTGCCCCTTTAGTACAAACGATAAAATACATGAAAAAATCAGTTAATTAAACCCTAACTCCCCTTTAATACAAAAAAAGAAATCAATAATTAAATCTTAATTACCCTACAGTAAAGAAGCAAACTCCCTTAAAAAAAAAAAAAAAAAAAAAAAAAAGTTGCAAGTCGCTTAATGAGTCTCTAATTCCCCTGCAGTATAGGCACTAAAAATAACAAAAACAACAACATCAACAACAACAAAAACAACAACAACAAAACCAAAAAAAACAAAAACACAACATCATCATCAACAACAACAACAACAACAACAACAACAACAACAACAACAACAACAACAACAACAACAACAACAAAACCAAACAAACAAACAACGACAACAGAGTGCCACCTCCCCCCCCCCCAGCGCCGCACGTCCCCCTCGAACGAGAGTGTCAGTCGCTCAGAGAAATAATGCCATTTCCTCGCACGTCACCCTTCGTATGAACATCTTGGGAGGACTTTCAGCGGGCCATTCCGCCTTGGGCTTCCGGCTCTCGCGGTTGGCGAGGAGGGACGTTGTTTGCTGGTCTTGTTATTATTATCATTATTATTATTATTATTATTATTATTATTGTTGTTGTTGTTGTTGTTGTTGTTGTTGTTATCCTCCTCCTCCTCCTCCTATCAACATCATCACATCATCATAATAATAATAAAACATCATCATCATCCACATCATCATAAAAACCCCACCCACACTAAAACCCCACACACAACACCAAATTTCCCCACCACCCCCCCCAACACCACACCCACACACCCTCACCAAATTTTTCCCCATCAAATTTTAAAACCCCCCAAAAACCCAAAACCAACACACAAACACCCAACCCCAAACACACACACCAAAAACCCCAAACCATCATCCACCCAAAAAAAATCATCCCCATTTCCCCTTCAAAATTTTTATCCCCCTTTTACCATCACTCATTTAATTTTTTTCATCATCAATTTTACACATTTTATATTCCCCAAACATCACCTTTGCCTCATATCATAAAACCCCCATCACACACAAATTTTTACCCACCCCCCCCATCCTCACAACCCCTCTCCACCCATCACATGTTTCCCCCACCCCAACCCCCCACCAACCCCATCCACACACAACCCCACACATCCCCACCCAAACGTCACCAACCAACACCCCACAAACCCCACCCACACACCCCACAAACATCACCCCACACGAAACAAATTTACCACACACACACACCCCACCCCCCACAAACCCCCACCCACACCACACGAAAAAAAACACACACCACACACCCCAACCCCCCAACCACACAACCCC
>NC_051389.1:58938442-58950942 GCF_015228065.2 Penaeus monodon | reverse complement strand
GAGGAAGAGAGAAAAGAGAAGAGAGGAGGAAAGAGGAAGAGAAGAAGGAGGATAACAGAGGAAAGAGTAGAGAGGAGGAATAGAGGAAAGAGGAGAAGAGAGGAAGAGAGAGAGAGAGAGAGGAAGAGAGGAAAAGGGGGGGGGGAAGGGAAGGAGGTTAAAGGGGGGGAGGGGGTGGGGGGGAGGGTGACATCGGCTCATTTCGCCGACGTTTTTGTTCGGCCATAAAAGCAATGTACTTTCCGTCCCCGACTTCTGAATTCCGGGCATTGTGTGCGGAGGAATGGCAAGGGGGGGGGGGTGAAGGGAGTGGAGGAGGGGGGTGAAGGGGGTCGGTGGGGAGGAAGGAAGGCAAGAAGGGGAGGAAAGGGAGGGGGAAGGGGAAGGGGAATTGGAAGGGAGGCTTGAAGAGGTATGGCTAGGAGGAGGGAGGAAGGGAGGGAAGGAGGTATGAAGATGGGAGGGAAGGAGGGAAAGGAAGGAAGGAGGGAAGGGGGGAAGAAGGTATGGAAGGGAGGAGGGAAGGAGGAAAGGGGGAGGGAGGGAGGATGAGAATGAGGGAAGGGGCGTTGGAGGAGAATGAGAATAGGAAAGGGAGGGAGAATGAGAATAATGGGAAAACAAGAAGAGAAGGATTGAGGTATGACAAGAGGAAGGAGAGAAAACTCGAAATACGGGAAAGAGAAATAGAAAAAAAAAGAAAAAAAAAGGTCCCAAGAGGCGGACGAAAGAGGGTAGAGAGGCAGAAGGGTGAAAAAAGAGAGAGAGAGAAAAAAAAAAAGTGAAAAGGGGGACGCAGAGAGCAATAGAATAAAAGAGAATTCACAATGAGGCAGTTTTGTTCACCGGCGCCCAACGTTAGCGTTCAAAGTCAATGGAAAAGCGAATGGAATTATGCCAATTGTGCGGCGTGATGGATGCACAAGGGAAAGCGGGCATTCACTAATTCCAGGGATTACGGGCATTGGGATGATTCAGGGATCAAGGGAGTATAAAGCTAATTCAAGGGGTAACGGGCATTAAACTAATTCAAGGATCAAGGGATAGTGAGTATAATTCAAGGGAATTCAAGAGATAGAGAGCATTTGCAAATTAGTGAGTATAAAGCTAATTCCAAGGATGGCGGGCATTGCGCTAATTCAAGGATCAAGTTATAGTGAATATTTAGCTAATTCAAAGATGGCGGGCATTGAGCTAATTCCGGGATCAAAGGAGGCGACAATAAAGCTAATTTAAGGGGTAATGGGCATTGGATAAAGGGATAGTGGGTATAAAGCTAATTCAAGGGACAACGGGCATTGAGCTAATTCAACGAGCAAGGGATAATGAATATAATTCAAGGGAATTCAAGAGACAGAGAGCATTCACAAAGTCAAGAGAAAACGAGCATTTTCAATTTCAAGAGATAGCGAGCATTCGCAAATTCAAGAGATAGCGAGCATTTACGATTTCAAGAGACAGCGGGCATATACAAATTCAAAGGATAGCGAGCAAATCATCAGATAAAAAGAGATAGCGGGCATTCAGCTGATCCGCCAAGGGATAGCGGGCTCCCTCATTTGCATTTCCGCCAACGTTGTTACGGTTGTTAACTCTGAATACCAGTTTGTGACCTTTTTTCCCCCTTCTTTAGATCTTATGGTTTATTGCCGTTTGTGCTTCGAAAACATCCTTTTGAAAAAGTGCATACCTGAGGGTACGAATGGGTGGTAAGAAAAGAGCGCGAACGATTATGTTGGTGCATGCATATACGTGCGTGCGTGCGTGCATTCATGCATACGTACGTGCGTACATTCATATTTATATACATGCATACGTTCAAACGTACGTTCACACATACATACGTACGTACGTACATACATGCATACATACATACATGCACACACACATACAACGTTCAGGCATACGTACATACATACATGCGTTTGTAGACACATTCATGCATATACGCACATACATGCATAAATACATACATACATACATACATACATACATACATACATACATAAATACACGCATACATAACGTACGTACACACACACACACACACACACACACACACACACACACACACACACACACACACACACACACACACACACACAAATATATATATATATATATATATATATATATATATATATATATATATGTATGTTTATTTATATATATAAGATTATAAGAGTAATAAAAATAATGACACTAATAATAATGACGATAATCATAATAAAGATAATAATAATGATAATAATAATAATGGTATTGATAATCTCCTGAAAAAAGAAATATGGATAAAGGAATAGATAAACGAATGAATAGACAAATAAATAAACGAATGAATATGCAAATAAAAAAAAAATCCTAAAAGAACCGCTCATAGAAAACGTTCTCACACTCTCTCCCGTGAATCCGCATGGATCCGATCCACGAACGGGGCGCCGTGACGTCATCATGAGGTCGGAAACGAGAGATTAGTGAAGCTTGTTATAAGGTAAAAGCATATTAGTGAAGCTAGTTTTTTTTCTTCTTTTTTTATTAAGAAGATAGTTTTTGGTGATCGATCGACATTGAGTGATTAGCCGTTAATCGGAACTAACGAGGTTATATTGATGGAGTATTGACGGTGAGAAAAAATATCGGGGTGTTTAGGCTTATATATATTTTTTTTCTCTTTCTCTCTTTTTTTAGCGCTTTCTCCTTTTTTTTTATAATTTCTTATGTAAAAAAGAGGGTATTTGATTGACGGCTCATGAACACGGTAATATACCTGAGTATTCAAATTTTCTCGCATCGTGTTTTTACTTAAATGCCTCGAATTTTAATGAAAGAGTGAATTTTGTTATTTCTTCATCTCTATATGTAGTTAATCAGGTAATATTATTATAATTCTTACCATCAATTTTGTTAAAAAATTATCAATACGAATAATAGAGTTATAGTTAGAGTTAATAACAATAGTAATAATGGTAATGATGATGGTAATGATAATAATAACAATAACAATAAAGATAATCGTATTCTATGATAATTAATAATTTTGATTACTATCATCATCATCAATATTATTATCATTGTTTGCGAGCTAATGTTAGAAATCTGAGTTTGTTTGCATCAGCACATGATCGCTTTTGATATATTGCATTATTTTAAACCTAATTCAGTGGGTCATATATCATATTGAATCGTTTTTTTCTTTTCTTTTGTTCGTCAATTGCACGTGATCCACTGCCTTCATGCTCTATTAAGAAGAAAAAAATGAAATTGAGAAAAAAAAATATCGATATTCATAATGATAATGCGATTTGACTCACAGCAAAGCCGTAGATTATTAAATTTCTCACTGATATTGCAACATTGCAAATCTTATTATACCTTTTTCATGCAGTAATTACATGCTTTTTAAACTTGTCGAAGTGGAATAACTGTCGAGTTTTATAAATCAATGCACGGCAATATAATGCATGAATAAAGAATTTATAATCGCAATGATAAGCTGCATGTTTTTGAATATTCATCCAATAAATCAAGCGTCACTGTTTATATAATAAAGGAAATTGCAAAGGCCGTGATCATTTCATTCGATTTTATCCAAAGCTTTAACAGATTGGTATATATTTACCTGTTCAAAGTATACTTTATAAATTTGTGCATATTTATGGTGTTAGATTATATATATATATATATATATATATATATATATATATATATATATATATATATATATGTATATATATTTTTTTTCTTCTTTTTTCTTTTTTTTTCTTTTTCTTTTTTTTCTTCTTCTTTTTCTTCTTCCTCTTTCTTTCTTTCTATCTTTCTTTTTTTTCTTTTTTCTTTTCTTTTTTTTCTATTGTCTAAGAAACACAGAAGCGAATATCTTAGATTTCAATTTAACTCATATAATTATAATCCGGTCTCTCAATTATTGCAAAATCATTATATAATCTTATTTATATTGCAAGACTTTGCAGTGAGTGATGGGCATTAGTGTTCCTATCTCATTCTTGCAACGTTGCCAATAAAATTCTAATAAAAGTGTTATTCTTATTCACTAATTTCTTGTTGTTTCTGGCAATGATGAGATATTTGCTACATTGATCAATTAATTGGTTAAAATAACTTAATTGTCCAAGAATTGATTAGCTTAATTGTTGTTCACGAATCTTGTTTTGTCTCTGGCAACGAGGATATATTTGCCGGATTAATTCGTAAATAATCAAATATATTATTGATTTTTGTGATCGTTACTTTAACTTATGAAAAGAAGAGTTTACCTCCTCCTAAAAAAAAAAAAAAAAAAAAAAAAAAAAAAAAAAAAAAAAAATTATATATATATATATATATATATATATTATAATATATTATAATATTATATAATATAATAAAATATATTAAAATATATAATATTATATATTATATATAATTATATTTATATAATATATTATATAATTTTATATTATTATATATATTATATAAAATATATATATGTATCTTCATAAGGAAAACCATTTCAGGAAATTTCACAGAATAATACGATCGTATTTTTTTTTTCTTTTTTTCAGAGCCACCGGAAAATTATAACATTTGCCTCTTATCAATTTTACGATTATATTGTTAAAGTTAACAATACATCACCGACGTTCACAGCTGTTCTTTCTGGCTATTGTTGGATAACTACTTCCCCCCCCCCCCCTTTTCCCCTTCCCCCTCCCCCCTTCCCCCTCCCCTTCCCTTCCCCCCTCCCCCCTTCCCCCCTCCCCCTCTCCTCTCCCCCCCTCCCCCCTCCCCCTTTCCCCCTTCCCCCCTCCTCCCCTTCCACCCCTCAGAAAATGAAGGTAGAAAAAAAAAAAAAAAAAGGAGTTTCAGTATGTATGATTTACGTCATCGTGAGAAGCGTCACGAGAGAACAATGGTTAAATTATAATTGTTATTATTTATTCTTTTCAAACACAATCAGGGGATTTTTTTTTTCTTACCGCCAACCTCCAAGTCGTCACAAACGTCATTGTAATATTTGTGAAAACCTTCCTACCTTCCATAAATAACAACAACCAAACCACTACAAGAGCCAAACTGCCACAACAACCAACTACTACAACCACAACAACCAAACAACCACAGGGCCTATCGTTCACCGCCACCACACCCCGCTCTCTACCGCCACGCAGAGACTATATACATGTAGACTATATAGCCTTCGGATACCACAACCCAAGAACGGAGGGAAGAAAAAAAAAAAAAAACAGAAACAGATTGTCTTTTTAAAGCTAATAATTATTGCGTTTTCTGCAGCCGCCGTTTTACGTCACGAAACGAGACCACATTGCGACCTCATGATCCCCGTCGCGCATGAGGGTCTGCCAACGCTGAAGTCTGATTGCCAACAGCCCTGGGTACGTTATGCCTTCTGTTCGTTTTATCGCCTCTGCCAACACAAATTTTAAATGCCCATAGCCCCAGGGCACGTTATGCTTTCTGTTTGTTTTACCGCCTCTGCCAACACTGTTTTTTAAAAATGCCAATGACACGGGGTACGTTATGATTACTGCCCCTTTTACCGCCTCTGCCAACCCCAATCTTTAATGCCAACAGTCCTGGGTACGTTACAATCCCTTTTAAACCAGCCTCTGCCAACACTAATCTTTAGTGCCAACAGGTCCTGGGTACGTCACGATCCCTTTTCACCGCCTCTGCCAACACTAATCTTTAGTGCCAACAGGCCTGGGTACGTCACGATCCCTTCCCACCGCCTCTGCCAACACTAATCTTTAGTGCCAACAGTCCTGGGTACGTCACGATCCCTTTCACCGCCTCTGCCAACACCTAAACTGCCACCCTAACAGGCCTGGGTACGTCACGATCCCTTTTACCGCCTCTGCCAACACCTACATTGCCACCCTGATGTGTTTCCTGCCAACACATCTCTCACGACTCGAAAACGTATGACCAAACTCAAAATTTTGTTGTCAACCACTCAAAAAAAAAAAAAAAACGCACGTCCCTATCAGTTAATTGCCCTTAATTAATCGCTCAGTTAATTGCTCTTACTTAATCACAGTTAATTGCTCTTAATCAGTCACTCAATTACTGTTAATTAATCACTCAATTAATTACTCTTGATTAATCGCTCATAGTTAATTATTTTGATAACTTATTATTTTTAATTAATCACTCAGTTAATTGAAAAAGAAAAAAGAAAAAGAAAGAAGAAGAAAAACAGAGATAGAAAAAACAATGATAAAGCTCTTACTCAATCACTCAATTGCTCTTAATCAATCGCTCTCGATTAATTGCTCTTAAAATCGCTCGATTAATTGCTCTTAATCAAGTCTCAGTGAATTGCCCTTAATTAGTCGCTCATTTAATCACTCTTAATTAATCACTCAATTAATGGCTCTTAATTGATTAATTGAATGGGACAATCATTCTCGCAAATGATTGGTTCAGGCGGAGGCTAGACGTCACGAAGCCACGCCCCCTTTCTCGGCGGATGACCAATCACGGAGGAGAATCTGTTTATGTGGATGTTTACATGTTACGATTTTTTTTTTTTTTATGCTTTTGTTTTTGTTTTTTGTGTTTTGTTTTTATTATTGTTTATTAATTTGTTTTTTTTTTATATTTATTTATTTGTTCGTTTGTTCGTTTGTTTGTTTGTTTGTTTGTTATCTGTTTATTCCTTCCTCTCTTCATTCAGTAATTAACTTATTGACTTAATAATTCATATATTTATTCATTTTATTTAAATGTTTTTTTTTTTCATCAGTTTGATGATGAAATGTATATTTAGGAATTTTCTTTTTTTTTACGTTTTCTATACGAAAGAAAAGGAATATGAAAGGAGAAAAAGAAATGGGGGGGGGGACGAAAGAGGAAATAAAAATGAGAATAAGGATGAATAAGGATAATTATGAGGAACAAGTGAAGAAAGAAGGAGGAGGAGTAGGAGACGAAGAGAAGGCAGGAAGAATAAGAATAAGAAAGGAAGACGAGGAGGAAGAAGGAGATGTAGAAGAAAAGATGATGAAGATGAAGAAAAAAAAGAAGGAGAAGAAGAAGATGAAGAAGAAGGAGAAGGGGAGGAAGAAGAAGAAGAAAGAAAAAAAGGAAACGGAGAAGAAAGAAAGAAAGAAAGGAAAAGGAGAAGAAATAAATAAAGCGGAAAAAAAATAAGAAAGAGAAGAAAAGAAAAACAAACAGAGAAAGACAAAAAAAATAGTCCCTTGTTAATGGCAGTTTCTAGTAATCTGCCCGAAATGAAGGTCGTATTTCGTGATGAAACGATGAAACGCGGCTGATTAAAGCGAGACAAATGACCGACAGACACACGAACTACAGGTCAGCCTCGTTGCAGTCGAGTTTTTTTTCTTTTTTTTTTTTTTTTGGGGGGGGGGTGGGATTTTTTTTTTTTTTTTTGAGAGGGGAAGGGGGTTTTGGTTGATTTTTTTTTTTTTTTTGGGGGGGTATAGAAGTTTATTATTATTATTATTATTATTATTATTATTATTATTATTATTATTATTATTATTATTATTATTATTATTATTATTATTATTATTTGATTAAGAGCATGAAATTTTGATTTTTCAGTTTGTTTGTTTTTTCTCACGAAACGAGATGAGATGTTCAATATATAGGGAGACAGAAATTTATCTTATTATTATTATTTTGATGATGTGAGTGAATTGTAGGTTTTAGGAGACGTAAAAATTTATTATTATTTTTTTTTTAAGGAGGAGAGTAAAATTTTGATAATGAGAAACATGTAAAATTATTTTTTTATTATCGTTTTTTTTTTTAATGAATAATGAATATTTTGGGAGACGTAGAGGATTTTTAGAGACGTGAGTAAATGAATTAAAGGGTTTGGGAAAAAAAATAGCGAAGTCTGTGCGAGGTTTCCTTTGTTTCTGCGTGTTTCTTTGTTTTTGTTTGTGTGTCTGTGTTTGTTTGTCTGTCTGTCTCTCTGTTTGTTTGTGAGAGATTGTCTATGTCTCTCTCTCTGTCTTTGTATCTCTCTCTCTCTGTCCCTCTATCTGTTTCTCTCTCTGTCTCTCTCTCTCTCTCCTCTCTCTCTCTCTCTCTCTCCCCTCCCTTTTTTTTTCTCTTCTCCTCTCTCTCTCTCTCTCGCACACTACCGTCGTGAAAATATGTGCCTGAAGCTTACGTGCACGTCCATGGCTTCACACACACACCCCCACAACCACACACACACCACACAAAAACACACACACACACACCCACACACACACACACACACACACACACCAAGCACACACAGACGAAGAAAAATACAAACAAACAAATAAAAGAACTGTGCGAATAACAAGAACTGCGAGGAGGAAGGAGGGAGGAGGGAGGGGGAGAGGGAAGGGCGGGGGAGGAGGGCGGGGGAGGGGGGGTGGAGGAGGGGGAAAGGCGGGGGAGGGGGAGGTGGAGGAGAGGGAAAGGCGGGGGAGGGGGAGGGGGAGGAGAGGGAAAGGCGGGGGAGGAGGGAGGGGAGAGGGAAGGGCGTGGGAGGGGGAAGGGGAAGGGGGGCGGGTGAGAGAGAGGAAGGCAACACGCGGTGAAAATAATTACACACATCGCCACTGTGAGAATAATTGCGTAAATTTAACATCGCTCGGAATAATTGAGCGAATATTACACGGTGGATGTAATTGGAGGTTAAGATAAGAGGCATGTGTGTGTGTGAGAAAGAGGAAGGGGAGGAGGAGGAGGAGGAGGAGGGGGGGGAGGAGGAGGGAGGAGGAGGGGGAGGAGGAGGAAAGGGGGGCGGAGGAGGGAGGAGGAGGGCGGAGGAGGGAGGAGGAAGAGGAGGAGGAGGAGAGGGGGAGGAGGAGAGGGGAGGGGGGAGGAGGAGGGGAGGAGGGGTGAGGAGGAGGAGGAAGAGGAAAGGGGGAGGAGGGGGAGGAAGGGGGAGGAGGAGGAAAGGAGGAGGAAGGAAGGAGGAGGAAGAGGAGGGGAAGGGGGAGGAGGAGGAGGAGAAGAAGAAGAGGAGAAACTGGAGGAGGAGGAGGAGGAGGAGGAGAAACTGGAGGAGGAGGTGGAGAAGAAGGAGAAGAAGACGGAGGAAGAGGAACAGGAGGAGGAGGAGGAAGAAGGGGGAAAGACATGAAGGTTAAATAAAGGAAGAGAGGCGGGAATGTCGCAAGGCATAAGAGAGAGAAGGAGAAGAAAAAGGAGTCAGAACAGAGCCCCAAGAGCTAGGAAGGCGAGGCAGACGCGGGATCCCCCCCCCCCGTGATTCGCTTCCCCGGGCGCCGATGCAGGATCTCACGCCCACGATTAGGCGGAGGGGGGGGGGGGGGGGGGGGGGAGAAGGGGTGTGGGTACGGGAGTGGGGATGGGAGTAAGTGGATGGGGGTTCAAGCGTCTTTTGGGTATTTGTGGTATGTGGGTATTGTATGTGTGGATGTGGATGAACATTCATACACGCGTGCATGTACATGGACGCGCGCACGCACACGCACACGCACACGCACACGCACACCACACACGCACACGCACACGCAGCACACCACCCGACACACACACACACACCCCCACACAAAACACACACACAAACACACACACACACACACACACACAATATATATATTATATATATATATATATATATATATATATATATAATATATATATATGTATAATATATGTATAATATTATATATATATATAATATATATATTAAAATGTAATATATATATATATATTATATATATATATATATAATATATATATATAATATATATATACATATATAATATATATATATAAAATATATATAATTATATTATATTATAATATATATAACATTGTACGTATATTTATACCGGTTGTATGTATGATTAAAATGTATGTACACACGGTTGTATAGATTATAGTTTAGTATATTATTACAAAATGTAAATATGATTATCTATTCCACTAATCAAAATTTTCCTGCTTTCATTCGTCATCATCACTGCCTCTCTCTTCTTTTCTTTTTCCCTTTTCATACCTTCTATTGTTTCTTTTTTTTCTCTCATCCTTCCTCATCATCTCGCTCTTCCTCTCCCGCCTCAATTCCTCATTCGCCAAGCCAGGTCGACGCATACGGACGAGTGAACTGACAAATCGCCATTACTCAAAACTCGTAAAATTTTCCCATTATTCGCCCCGATAGATTTAATTGCTTCGCGACAAAAAAAAAAAAAAAAAAAGAGGGGAAGGAGGGGACAACAGTAAACAAATAAATGAACAGGTGAATAAATATATAACACTTGACGCCAAAAATAAAGGAAAAAAAAAAAAATCGAAATACAAGTTCGAATTAAAAACAAAAAAACAAAAGACTGTTGAGAAGCGTCGACGCGAACAGGTTAATGACACGCTTTAATACCAGTATAATTCTCCTTACAGCCAAGCAAACAAAAGCAAAAGCGAATCCCTGACGAAAGAAAGAAAGATAGAAAAAAAAAGAAACACGAATATAAAACTACGAAGAAAAGAAATGAGCAGGAAAACAATAAAAAAGGAGAGAAAGAAATGACGGAGCATTCGATAAGGATAGACCGGCCATGACATGTATAAGCTCCATGTATTTCTAACAAAGGCCGCTGACTGTCGTTTTTCTTCTGGCAAAGTCCTCGTGTGCAGCGGGTCAGAAACTCCTTAAAGAGGATCGAATGCGGGTGTTAAGTCCACGCCGTTGCCTCCCAGGTCGCTGGTACCGCGCCGGCGACAAAAAAAAAAAAAGGTTGAAAATGGCGGAGACCGAACGATGGGTCGGCATGGGAAAAGCTGGCGGGCGGAGGCAGGAAGTACGGGTGGGGTGGGGGTGGGTGGAGGGGTGGGTGGTGGGGGGGGGTTTGGGGGTGGGTGAGGGTTTTGAGTGTGTGTGTGTGTCTTTCTATCTCTCTCTCTCTCTCTGTATATATATACATATACATATATATTTGTATATATAAATATATGTATAATATATATATATACATATATATAAATATATAAATATATATATATATATATATATATATTATATATATATATATAATGTATTATGTATATGTGTATATATAATATATATATATTGTATATATATATATATATATATATATATTATATATATGTGTGTGTGTGTGTGTGTGTGTGTGTGTGTGTGTGTGTGTGTGTGTGTGTGTGTGTGTGTGTGTGTAGTATGTATGTATGTATGTATATATGTATGTATGTATCTACACACATACACACACACACACACAAACACACGTATGTGTATTACTTTATATATAGACATTGTGAAAACACACTACACACACTTGTGCGTGTGTCAGCACATACACACATACATATGCAGAAAAAAAAAAAAAAGAAACACTCACAAAAACACTTAAATTCCCCGCCCATGAATACATACCCACAAACGTATAAACTCGCCTAAAAAAAAAAGAAAGAAAAAAAAAATAGTCTCTCTCGCACACACAGGAGAAGAGGTGCACTCGACACACAGACAGACAGACACCAATCCTTTTGATCTGAATAAACACCATTAACTGTCTATCGTAAGTCTTCCGCTGTTATAATGTCATCACAAAAAAAAAAATATCTATGACGAGGCACGTGTAGAATAATCCACGTATGATAATACAAAAAAAAAAAAAATAACGAGATTTATCCGGTTGAATCCATATATATTTAATTTCTAGGGCAAGGGCGAAAGTATTATTATATTAGTGGATCAGTCGTTGTTTTATGAAAAGCGAGATAAGATTATTGATCATTGTGGATTGCAAATGATAATAACTTTTGTGTCGAACTAACAATAGGATATTCTAGTCAGATAATGCGAATTATATTATTATCAGATCGTACGTATTTCCATAATTAAAACGAGAGAGAGAGAGAGACAGAGACACAGAGAGAGAGAGAGACAGAGACACAGAGAGAGAGAGAGACAGAGAGAAAGAGAAAAAGAGAGAGAGAAAGGAAGGAAGAGAGAGAGAGACAAAGACAGACAGAGAAAGAAAGAGAAAAAGAGAGAGTGGAAGGAAGAAAGAGAAAGAGAGAGAGATAGATAGAGAGACAGACAGACAGACAGACACACAGACAGACAGACAGACAGACAGACAGACAGACAGACAGACAGACAGACAGACAGGCAGACAGACAGACAGATAGAAAAAGAAAGAGAGAGAGGAGAAAAGGAAGGAAGTGAGAGAGAGAGAGAGAGAGAGAGAGAGAGAGAGAGAGAGAGAGAGAGAGAGAGAGAGAGAGAGAGAGAGCGTCTTACCCAGCCGAGATAATAGAGTTTGGCGCTTTTTTTTATGGAAAAATTTTCTTATATAAGATAAAAACAAATAAATAGATGAACACGCGAATTTATCATCCTAAATCCACATTTTACTTTTCTTTTTACATCGAGGACACGTAAATATTACAATTCGATTTTATATCTGTAATCCCTGCTAACAAAGAAGATCTCAAAGCGCATGTGTAGGCCAAATTTTCCTTTGGCCTTT
>NC_051389.1:58932108-58934608 GCF_015228065.2 Penaeus monodon | reverse complement strand
TCAAATTTCACTAGTTAAAAATTTCCCCCACTTTTTCCCATTCTTAAGGCGAGAAGGGGGAAAAAGGTCCCCAGTAAAGGGCCCGAGGCGGAAAAGCCTAATTGGAAACTGGGGCGGAAGGAGGGGTGGAGGGGGTTTGGTGGAGGGGGTGGAGGGGGAGGTGGGGGTGGAGGGGGGGAAGGTGGAGGGGGTTTGGTGGAGGAGGTGGAGGAGGAAGAAAAAAAAGGGGAGGGGGAGGAAAAAAAGAGGAGGAAAAGGAGGAGAAGGAAAAGGAAAGGTAGGAGGGGGAGAGGAGGAAAAAGAGGAGGGGGGAAAAGGAGGAGGGGGGGAAGGGGAGGAGAAGGGGGAGGGGAAAGGGGAGAAGGGGGAGGAGGGGGAGAAAGAGGAGTGGGGAAAAGGGAAAGGGGGAGGAGGGGGAGAAGGAAAAAGGGGGAAAGAGGAGAAGGAAAAAGGAGAAAGAGGAGAAGGAAGAGGAAAAGAGGAAAAGGGGAAGAGGAGAAAAGGGGAGAAAGGAAGAGGAGAAAGAGGAGAAGGAAGGGAGGAGGAAAGGGGAAGAGGGGGAAAGGGAAAGGAAGAGGGGGAGGAGAAGGAAGAGGGAGGGAGGAAAAGGGAAGAGGGGAGGGGGGGGAGGCAGAGGGGAAGTCCCGGGCCCCGAATCTCAGGGGCCAACCTTGGGCAACAGTTGATTTCGAGGCTGTTTTTTGCCCTTTTTATTCGTAAACTTTTTTTTCTCTCCATTTCTTCCCTTGCGTAGAACCTCCTTCTATCGGCTCAGTATTTTTTTTTATTACGATGATGATGATGATTTTTAAAAAAAAATTTTTTAAAATTGTAAAAACCCCCAAAAATGGGTTTGAAAGTAGACGAAAAAGCATAAGCACGCACACACACACACAACAAAAAACCCGAAAGATAGATAGACGACCCGACAGACAAAACAAAGACAGGGCAGACAGACAGACAGAACCCCGGGGGGGCCAGAAAAAAAAATAAAAGATACAAAATATAAAACATACCAAAGTAGATATAGGGTATACCCAAAATAGGGTATATATAGGATACGATATATAACCCCACACACAATTTCTTTTTTTTTAAAAATAACCACCTACCTCCCCCCTTCCCCCTCCCCCCTCCCCCCCCAGTTTTAGGGAAACTCTTTTACCTCCCCCCTTTCGCCCCCCCCCCCCCCCCCGTTTCCCTCCCGGGATGCCCTACGGGCCCCAAACGAGTCTCTCCTTTGGGAAAACTAAGCTTTAACCCCTTTTAAAAAAAAAAAAAAAAAAAAACGGTTTGACCTTCCTGGAAATTGTGAATCTGGGGGAGAATGTTGTTGCGACCTCCTTGCCTTCTTCTTTTTTTTTTTTATTTAAACTTTCTCTTCTTTTTTTTCGCCCTTTTTTGCTTTTTTTGTTTTTTTTTTTTTTTTTTTTTTTTTTTTTTGGATTTCTTTTCTCTCTTTTTTTCGTTTTTGTGTGGTAATTTGTCTTTTTTCTTCTGGTTTTCGTTTATTTTTTTTATTTTATGAGTTTTTTTTCTTCAAACCTTCCCCTTTTTTGGTTTTTTTTCTCCCTTTCTTCTTCCCCCTTTCTTCTACTTCCTCATTCCTCCCCTCTTTCCTTATTCTCATTCTCTTTCCTCCCCCTCCCCCCTTTTTCCCCCTTCCCTTTTTCCCCCTTTAATCCCTTTTTTCCTTTTTTCACCCTCTCCCCTTCCTTCCTCCAATCTTCTTTTCTTTTCCTCCCCTTTCCCCCCTTCCCTTTCTCTCTTTTTTCCCCCTCCCGTTCCCCCTATTCCCCTCTCCCTTCCCTCTTCCTGTTCTTCCTCTCTTCCTCCTCCACTCTCCCCTCTTCCCCTCTCTCCTTCTTCCTATCCCTCCTCCCACATTATTTCTATCACCCTCTCCTCCTCTCTTCCGTCCACGTGTAACGATGACGCATTAACGATGACGCAATAACGATGACGCAATAACGATGACGCAGTAACGATGACGTAGTAACGATGACGCAATCGCTGACCATCGAACACCGGTGACTCGAGTGCTAAGCAACTTTTCGGAGAGGCGGAGGTTGGGGAAAGTGAGGGGGGGGGGGGATGAGGGGGGGGAGGCTCGCAGTTAAAAGAGATGGAAAAATAAATATGCACAAGCACAAACTCACAAACACGCGAATATGCACACATATATGTTTACACAGACATGCGAATACATGCACATACACGGACACACGCACACGCGCACACACACACACACACACACACACAGAGAGAGAGAAGAGAGAGAGAGAGAGAGAGAGAGAGAGAGAGAGAGAGAGAGAGAGAGAGAGAGAGAGAGAGAGAGAGAGAGAGAGAGAGAGAGAGAGAGAGAGAGAGAGAGAGCGAGAGAGAGAGCGAATACAGAAAAATAGTAGACATTTGCAAAAACAGATAAAAGCTAAAACCAAAGAAAGAGATAGGCAAAAGGAAAAGGAAGGAAGGAGGAGGGAAAGAGAGAGAAATAAGA
>NC_051389.1:58926616-58929508 GCF_015228065.2 Penaeus monodon | reverse complement strand
TTTCCCTTCCCTCCCTCTCACATCCCACTTACACAATACACAGCAGAGCTAATTCTCCCTCTCCTGGCAACCGATAACCGTAAAAATATGCAATACATCTCTCGTGCTGTCATCCGCTATTGTAAGCTGGTGTCTCTTTCCTCCTATTTCTAGTCTGTTCTATTTTGGTCCCAAGTTTTTCCTAGTACCGATGTATGTGTATTTCTTTTTTAATCGTAGGTCTGTTTGTCTGTCTCTCTGTTTTCGCGGTCTGTTTTTTTTTTCTCTCTCTCTCGGTCTTGATCTCTGTCTCTCTCTCTCTCTTCTCTCTCTTTCTCTCTCTCTCTCTCTTCTCTCTCTCGGTCTTGATCTCTGTCTCTCTCTCTCTTCTTCTCTCTCTCTCTCTCTCTCTCTCTCTCTCTCTCTCTCTCTTTTCTCCTTTTCTCTTTCTCTTGCTCTCTTTCTCTTGCTCTCTTTCTCTCTCTATCTCTCGCTTTCTCTCTCTCTCTCTCTCTCTCTCTCTCTCTCTCTCTCTCTCTCTCCTCCCTCCCTCCCTCCTTCCCTCCTTCCCTCCTTCCTTCCTTCCATCCTCCCTACCTCTCTACCTTCCTTCCTCCTCCCTCTCCCCCTCTCCATCTCCCCCCCCTCACACCCACACACATACAACAGCAGAGCAAATACTAAGGTATTCTGTAAAACTTTTTCTCTTTCCCTTTCTCTTTCTCCTTGTCTCTTTTCTCTTTCTCTTCTCTTTTCTCTCTCTCTGTCTGTCTGTTTCTATATATCTCTCTTTTTCATGTCTGAGAAGATATGAAAAAGTGTAAGGGACAGATACATAAATTAATAGATTGATTGATCGATCGATCGATCGATAGATAGATAGATAGAAGGGTTGATTAATAGACAGAGAGAGAGGGGGGGGAGGGAGATAGGCAAACAGATAGATAGTTATAGATGGAGAGAGAGATATGAGTGTGTTTCTGTATGTATGTATGTATGCACGTACGTACATATGTATATATTTATGTATGTATGTATGTACGTACGTATGTATGCATATATACATGTATGTATATATGTACGCATAAACGAACGCACACACCACGTCACCAATTTTCGGAATCCGGAAATGATATATTTAATAAAAGGACAGACACACCACATGGAAATGAAAATGGTGTTATCCAAAAGCACATGGCAGCCGCCTAAGTCAACCTATGCCCGGATTGCACGTATTGCAAGCTGGACAAAATAAATAGCAACATGCACGATGACGGGTTAAGATTAAAAAAATAGATGGATATCACTTTATCATCATTGTTTTTATTTTATTGGATTGATGGGAAAATTTAGATATTGGTTGATAATTAGGAGGGAGGGAGAGTGGAAGAGAGAGGGAGGGAGAGTGGAAGAGAGAGAGAGAGAGAGGGAGAGAGAGGAAGAGAGAAGAAGAGAGGGAGGAAGGGAGGGAAAGAGGGAGAGAGAGGGAAAGAAGGAGAAAGAGAGAAGGAGAGAGGGAGAAAAGGGAGGGAAAGAGAGAGAGGGAGGGAAAGAAGTAGAGAGAGGGAAAGAAGGAGAAAGAGGGGGGGGGGAAGAGGATGAGAAAGGGAGAGAGGAGAGGGGAGGAGAGGAGAAGAGAGAATGAGAGAGATAGGGTATATTTTTACAATAATAATGTAATGATGATAATAATTTAATAATAATGTGATAATTGTAATAACAACAACAAAAATGACAATGACAATGGGAAAACAACAAAACAACAATAATAATGATAATAATAGTAATAATAATAATAACGATAATAATAATAATGATGATGATGATGATGATGATGATAATGATAGTGTTACCACCAACGCGTATAGTAATAAGGATAAAAATAACATCGATATAAACAACTACCAATCACCAATACCACCCCCTCCCACCCGTAACACTCCCCCACCCCCATCCCCATTCAAACACGCCACCACAACACACAAAACCACAACACTACAACACACGCCACAAAATACACTCAACATACACCACCACAATACCACAACACCACTACAAGCCCCTACTCCCCACACACGCAACACCACAACCCCCCCACACAACCCACAACCTCCCTCTCCCCCTCCCCCACAACACCACAACCCCCTCCACACAACACCACAACCCCCTTCCCCTCTACAACACCACAACTCCCCCCCTCCTCCCCCCACACACAACACACACAACCTCCCTCCTCCCCCCCACACACACAACACCCCCCACCACAACACCCCTCCCCCCCACACAACACCACAACCCTTCCCCCCCTCCCCCCCACCTAAGCTGACCTGAGCGTTAGACGGGCGCTACGCAAAGCGTCCGCGACCTTTTTCCGCTCGACTGACCAACTAGGCGATTCCTGAGCCGCTCACTTAATTTTTTTTTTTTCTTTTTTTTAGAATTGTTCGTATCACTATTATTGCTATTATTTCTATCATTTATTCGTTGTTGTTGTTGTTGCTATTCGTTTTATTAATTTTGTTATGGTTATTATTATTATCATTATTATTATTATTATTGTTATTATTATCATTATTATTATTATCATTATTATTATTGTAATTATTATTATTATTATCATCATAGTTATTGTTGTTATCATTATTATCATTTTCGTTTTCATTATTCTAATTTTTATGACCATTATCATTATCACTATCATTAATTATCATTATCATTGATTATTATTATCACTGATGTTCTTACTAATATTATTATTGTTACTACTATTGCTATCATTAACATCATCATTATTAACTGGATTGTGTACTTTTTCTTAGAACTGTTCGTACTATTTTAGAACACTATTTTTTTTTTTTTTTTTTTTTTTTTTTTTTTTTTTTTTTTTTTAGAACCTTACTCTTTTTTTTTTAG
>NC_051389.1:58916616-58921616 GCF_015228065.2 Penaeus monodon | reverse complement strand
ATTGGTGGGGCTTTATATGTATATGTAATTTTGAAAGAAAAAAAATTTACACACACACACCCCCACCCCCACAACACACAAAAAAAATTATATATATATTATATATTAATATATAAAATAATTAATTTTATTTTTTCTTTTCTTTTTTTTTAGGGTTTTTGTGTGTGTGTTTTGGGGTTGTGTGTGGGGTGAGTGGGGTGTTGTTTGACATAAAATTCTTTTTTTTGGGGTGTGTGTATGTGTGTGTAGGATAGGGTTAAATCAAAGAAAACCATATTCTTCTTCTTTTAAGGTGGTCATGTCTAAAGCCGCCGGTGTTTCACACGTATTATTATAAAATAAAACAAAATTTTTAAATTTGTGTGTTTTTATATTTAATATACATATAAAGGGCAAAAAACATATTCATATCACATTTATCCTATATTACAAACATTAAAAATAAAAATATTATGATATATATTTAGTATTGTATTTTGTATGTATATGTATATATATTATATTAAAACCAAAAAAAAATTAAAATATACATTTATAAAATAAATATGCATGTTGGTTATAAAAAAGGTATAAATCAAAATTTTATTTTTTTTTTTTTTCCGGGTTTTAAATAAATTATTTTATTTTATATAAAAAAAATTTTATATTTATATAGCCCATAAAAAATACCAAATTTTACAATACATTATATTAATATATATATATTTTTATATATAAATAATATATATTATTTTTTTGGTGTGGGGGGTTTTTGTTTTATAATTAGTTTTTAAATTTTAAAATTATCCCAAAAAAATCTAAAATCTTATAATTTTTAATTTTAATAATTTTAAAATTATTATTTTCTTTATATATTATATATATATAAATATATATATTTTATAAAATATAATATAAAATATATTTTAATTATATATTTTACGGGACCCCAAAAAAAATAAAAACAGAGAGGGAAAGAGGGGGGGTTTAAAAGTAAGGGGGGAAGGAGGGGGAAAAACCCGACAAAAACAGACAAGAGAAAGGCACACAAACAAAAAAAACCCCCAAAAAAAAAAAAGGAAAAAAAAGGAAAAAAGGGGAAAAAAAGGAAGCAAAAAAAGGTTAAAAAAAAAATGGGGGGGGGGAAAAGGGGTGGAAAGGGGGGGGGGGGAAGGGGGGGGGAGGGGGGTAGGGGAAGGGGGGGTAAAGAAGGGAGGGAGGGAGAGAAGGGGGGATAAACGGGAAAAAATGGAAAAGGGGGGAAGGGGGGGTTAAAAGGGGGGAGGGGGGGAAGGGGGGGGGAAAGGGGAAGAGGGAGGGGAAATTTTTTAAAGGGGGGAATAAAGGAGGGGGGGGAAAAAAAGGAGGGGAAAAAAAAAGGGGAGGGGGTTTAAAAAGGAAAAGCAAAAAACCCCGGAAAAGGAAAGGGGAAAGGAAAAAAAAAACAAAGGGAAAGCCTTTAAAAAAAAAGGAAAAAAAAAAAAAACCAAAAAAAAAAAAAAAAAAAAGGGGTAAGGGAGGGGGGGTAAGGGAAAAAAGGGGGAAAAGGAAAAGGAAAAAAGGGAAGGGGGGGAAAAAGAAAAGAAAAAGGGAAGGGGGGAAAAAAAGGACTTTAGGAAAAACAGGGGATAGTGGAAAAAAAAAAGGACAAAAAAAAGGGGAAAAAAAAGAAAGACTGAAAGGCGAAAGGGGGGGAGGAGGGGAAAGAACGAGAGGAACGAAGGGGGGGGGAAAGCCCCTTTAAACCCACCAAAAAAAAACATTTAAAAACATTCCTGGGCGGTCCTTTTCCGGTCCGGGGAAAGGTTTTGGATTCCCCCTGGCCCCCCTTCCCAAGGCCCCTCTCCGCCGGGGCCCAAAATTCCAGCGGGGCCGGCCCCAAAAACCCCCAAAGGGATTAGGGCCCTTTAAAAAAATTTTTCGGCGACAGGCGGGGGCGTTTTAAACCCCCTGCCTTGCTCCGTTTGTCATAACTTTGCCCGGGGAGCGTTGTTTTGGTTTTGGGGTTGGTGTGTGTGTGTTTGTGTTTTGTTTTGGTGTGTTTTTTGGGCGTGTGTTTTTGTGTGGGGTGTGGTGTGTGTGTGCGTGTTGTTTTTAAATTGATTTATTTCAGATACATATAGGGCATTAATAAATAAAAAATATATATATATATATTTTTATTATAAAATTATTTATTAAAATTATATTATATATATATTATTTTGTAGTTATATGCCTTTTGTGTGTGTGTATGTATATATAAAAAAATAAATTATATATATATAATTAAAATTTTATATATATATATATATAAAATATAAAAATTAAAAAAATAAAACATACAATTTAAAATAATTTTTAATATATAATTATATTTTATATATAAAAAATTTATTTTAATATAAAATTATATATTTTTTTATTTTTTATTAAAAATATCTATTTTAAAAAACTTAAAATTCTTAATTTAAAAATAAAAATTTTTGTTTTTTGGGCAGGTATTTTTTATTTATTTTTTTATTTTTTTGGATGAAAAAATTAATTAAAAAAAATAAAAAAAAAAAAAATATAAAAAAAAAAAAAATTGGGGGGAAAATAAATTCAAAAAAAAAAAACATCTACAAAAAAAAAAAACAAAAAAAAAAAACATAAGGGGGGGGGGGGGGGGTTTTTGGGGGGGGGGGGGGGGAAAAAAAAAAAAAAAAAAAAAAGGGGGGGGGGGGGGGGGTAAGGGGGGGAAAAAAATTTTCCCCCCCCCCCCCCCCCAAAAAATTTTTCCCCCCCCCCAAAAAAGGGGGCCAAAAAGGAAAAACGGGGGGAAGAATCCCGGTGGGGGAAAAAGAGGGGGAGAGAGAAAAGGGGAAGGGGGGGGGAAAGAGAGGAGAGAGGGGAGAGGGGAGAAGAGAAAGGGGAGGGGGGAAAGAGAGAGGGGGGAGAGAGGGGAAAAGAGAAAAAGGAGAGGGAGGGAGGAGGGAGGGTGTTGGGGGGAGGGAAGAGGGGGCGAGAAGAGGGGGAGGGAGGGAGGGAGGGGGAGAAAAGGGAGGGGAGGAGGGAACAGGGGGGGGGAAATTTTGGGGGGAGGGGGAGAGGGAAGGGAGAAGGAAAAGGGAAGGAAAAAGTGGAAGGGAAAAAAAGGGAGAAAGGAAAGAGGGAAAGGGAAGAAGAAAAAGCCGAAGAAGAAGAAGAAAAAGGAAAAAGGAAGGAACGAAGAAAAAAAAAGAAAGAAAGAAAAGAAAAAAAAAAAAGGTAAAAGGGAAAGAGAAAAAAAGGAGAAAAGAGGAAGGGAATATAAATAAAAAAAAAAAGAGGAAGAAAAAGAAAAGGGACAGGATTTTTCATCGGGGGCAACGAAAAACAAAAAAAAAAAGGGGTTTCGGGAAAAAAAAGGGGGAAGGGGGAAAAGGGGGGAAAGGGAAAAAAAGGGGGAAGAGAAAAATCGGGGGGGGAAAAGGGATTTAGTGGGAGGGGGAAAAACAAAATTTTAAAATAAAGGGGGGTTTTTAAAATGGGAGGGGGAAAAAAGAGGGGAAGGGGGGGAAAAGGGGAGAGGGGGGAGGAAAAAAAGGGAAAAGGGGAAAGGGGGGGGGGAGGGGGGGAGGGGGGGGGGGGGTGGGGAAGGGGGGGGAAAAAAAGGGGGGGATGGAAAAAAAAAAAAAAAAAAAAGAGGGGGGGATTTATTTGCTCTTCTATTTATACCAACGAACCCCCCGGGGAGTTTCTGTTTTTTTTGTTTTTTTTTGGGGTTTGTTCTTATCATGGTTTTTTTGGTTGGATTTTCCTTCTTTTTAAGTTTTGTTTTGTTTTTTTTGTTTTTTGGGTTTTTTTTTGTTTTTTTTGGGATTTTTTGTTGGGGTTTTTTCCTTTTCCGGGGGGTTTTTTTATTATTTTTTTTTTTAAAATATTTTTTTTTAAATTTTTTGTTTTATTTTCCTCATTTTTTGGTCTTTTTTCTTTTTTCCTTTTCTTTAAAAATTTTGCTACTTGTTTTTTTTTAATTATAAATTTTAATTATTTTTTAATTAATTGTTTTGTTTTAATTATCATTATTATTAAAAAATTTTGGTTTTTTTAAAAACAAGTTTAAAAAACAAATCCAAAATTTTTTTTTTTCCCTTTTTTCCCTTTCTTTCTTTTCTTCTTTTCTCTTCTTCCCCTCCCCTCTCTCTCTCATTCTCCTCTCCCTCTCCCCCTCTCCCCTCCCCTTCTCCCCTCTTCTATCCTTATTTATTTTCCACCCCATCTATAAATTTCTCCTCTTCCTTCCCCTTTCTCTCTTTCCCCCTCCTCTCTCCCTTCTTCCTCCTCCCCTCTCTTCTCTTCTTTTCCAATCTTCTTCTCTCCTCCCCCCCCTCCCCCCTCCCCTTTTCCCCCCAATCCCTCTCCCCTCTCTCTTTCCCCCTCTTCTCTTCCCCTTCTTCTTTCTCTGATTCCCCCCTCTCCCCTCCTCTCTCCTCTCTTTTCCCCTCTCCTCTTCTCACCCTCCCTCTTCCTCTCTCCTCTCTCCCCTCTTCATTTCCCCCCCTCTCTCTCTCTCTGTCTTTTCTCTTTTTCCCTCTCCCTCTCTCACCTCCCTCCCCCTCCTCTCTCTCTCTCTCTCCTCTCCTCTCTTCTCTCTCTTCCCTCTTTTTTGACTTCTTTTTTTCTGACCCCTCTCTTTTCCCCTCTTTCTCTCTCTTTATCTCCTCTCCTCCCCTCCTCCTCTCTCAATCTCTCTCTCTCTCTCTCTCTCTCTCCCCCTCTCTCTCTCTCCCCTCCCCCCTTCTCTTTTTCCTCACTCTCTCTTTTCTCTCCTCTCTCTTCTTCTCTCTCCCCTCTCTCCCCTTTTCTCTTCTTCCTCCTTTTTCCAATTTTTTTTTCTCTTTTTTCCCTACCATTACTCTCTTTTCTTTTTCCCCTTTTCCTTCTCCCCTTTCCCCTTTCCGGTTTTAAATTTCTCTTATTTCCTTCATCTCTCTTCCTTTCTATCGCTTTCCCCTATCCTCTCTCTTCTTCTTCCTTCTTCTCCCTCCTCTTCTCTTATCTTCTCTTCTCTTGCTCCT
>NC_051389.1:58901616-58909116 GCF_015228065.2 Penaeus monodon | reverse complement strand
TGTATAGACAGATAGAGACAGAGATAAATAGAAAGATAGAGATAGAGAGACAGAGAGAGCGAGAGAGAGGAGAGAGAGAGAAAGGGAGAGAGAATGAGAGAGCGCGAGATAGAGAGAAAGAGAGACAGAAAGAGAGAGAGAGAGAGAGAAGAGAGAGAAAGACAAACACCAACACTGACTCACTTCTTATACCACACTAACAAGGAAAAGTTACAAGAAAATGTTCAGTGTATAGACAAGAAACATTTCCAAATCATTTTAATCATGTCCATAGCTTGAAATATCACGACTCATCATCGCCATCACAGTCACCCTCACCTTCACTATCATAATCACTATCATCATTCTACCATCACGATCATCATCCTCTACATCATCACCATTACCTTACCCTCACCAGTTCTCGCTCATTATCATCATCCTGAGCCTCACTATCAACAGCATCACGATCACCCTCACCACCATAATCATCACCATCACCCTCACCACCATAATCATCACCATCACCCTCACCACCATAATCATCACCCCCACCCTCACCACCATAATCATAATCACCACCATCACCCTCTCCATCACCATCTCCCTCGCCACCATAATCACCCTCACCCTCCCCATCCCTCGCTCACTATCAATAGACCACGCCACACATCCCCTTCTAAATACCCCCCCCCCCCCCCGCCTCCCGTCTGAGTAGGCCTACCCTGACCCGCGTTTAGGCAGCGGAAGCGAGATGCATAATTACCTGGAGATAATGACAGGTGGGCCTCCCCCCTGCCCACTCTCAGCCCCCCCTCCCCCTCCCCTTTGCTTTTCCTCTTCTTCCTCCTCCTCCTCCTTCTTCTTCTTCTCCTCTTCCTCCTCCTCCTCCTCCTTCTCCTCCTCTTCCTCGCCCTTCTTCTTCTTCTTCTTCTTCTTCTTCTTCTTCTTCTTCTTCTTCTTCTTCTTCTTCTTCTTCTTCTTCTTCTTCTTCTTCTTCTTCTTCTTCTTCTTCTTCTCTTCTCCTCCTCCTCATCTCTCTCTTTCTTTTCCTTCCTTATGCCTTATTCTCATATCTTCTTCTTCTTTTCTTTTATTCTTTTCTGCTTTCCCTCTGTTCTCCGGATCTTTCTATTTCTTTGTCTTTCTCTTTCTGTCCTTCTCTCTCTTTTTCTCTCTCTACCTAGTATCTCTCTCTCTCTCTCTCTCTCTCTCTCTCTCTCTCTCTCTCTCTCTCTTTCTCTCTCTCTCTCTCTTTCTGCCTCCCTTCCCTCCTCACTTATTTTTATTTTTTCTATTCCTCCTTTATTCCCTTTATTCCTCCCTTTGCCTCCTACCCCTTTCCCCCTCCCCCCTCTCCCATATCCCACCTCCCATCTCCCTTCATCTCTCTTCCTACCCCCTACCCCCTATCTTTTCCCCTCCCCCTCCCCCTCCCCTCACCCCCTATCTCTTCCCCTCCCCCTCCCCTTACCCCCTATCTCTTCCCCTCCCCCTCCCTCTCCCCTTACCCCCCTATCTATCCCTACCCCTATTTCCCCCTCCCCCCTCCTCTTACCCCCTCTCCCCCTCCCCTTACCCCCTCCACCCCCCCTTTCACCTACTTGTGGAACATATTTCCGCGACATCGAAATCGATCCATCTATCATCTGTCTCTGTCTATCGGCCTTTCTTCTCGTCCTCTTATCTCCTTGTTTATTGTATTATTTCCCTGTTCCTTCGTTATTGTCTTTTCTTGTTCCCTTCTCTTTGTTTCCTTATTATTTCCTGGTTTGTTTATTATTTTCTCTAATCTCCCTATTCTCTTCGTTTCTTCATTATTTCCTTGTTTATTTCATATTTTCTTTGCTCTCCCATTCTCTTTGCTTCTTCGTTATTCCCTTTTTCATTACTTTCAATGTTTTCCTATTCTCTTTGTTTCTTCGTTATTTCCATGTTTATTCATTATTTTCTTCACTTTCTTTATTCATTACTTCCTTATATTCTTTGTTTTTCCCATTCTCTTTGTTCATTCATTATTATCTTTGTTTTCCCCTTTCTCTATCTTTATGTATTTTTCCTTGTTCACTCATTATTTTCTTTGCTTCCCTTCTCTTCGCTTCTTCGTTATGCACTTGTTTATTCACCATTTTCTTTGATTTACCTCGTATTTTTGTTTATTCGTTATTCCCTTGTTTATTCCTCACTTTCTTTGTTTCCCCCTTCTCTTTGTTTATTCGTTATTCCCTTTTTTATTCCTCATTTGCTTTGTTTCCCCTTCTCTTTGTTTATTCGTTATTCCCTTGTTTATTCCTCATTTGCTTTGTTTCCCCTTCTCTTTGTTTATTCGTTATTCCCTTGTTTATTCCTCATTTGCTTTGTTTCCCCTTCTCTTTGTTTATTCATTATTCCCTTGTTTATTCCTCATTTGCTTTGTTCCCCCTTCTCTTTGTTTATTCGTTATTCCCTTGTTTATTCCTCATTTGCTTTGTTCCCCCTTCTCTTTGTTTATTCGTTATTCCCTTGTTTATTCCTCCCTTGCTTTGTTTCCCCTTCTCTTTGTTTATTCTTTATTCCCTTGTTTATTCCTCACTTGCTTTGTTCCCCCTTCTCTTTGTTTATTCGTTATTCCCTTGTTTATTCCTCACTTGCTTTGTTCCCCCTTCTCTTTGTTTATTCGTTATTCCCTTGTTTATTCCTCACTTGCTTTGTTCCCCCTTCTCTTTGTTTATTCGTTATTCCCTTGTTTATTCCTCACTTGCTTTGTTTCCCCTTCTCTTTGTTTATTCTTTATTCCCTCTCTTCGCAGATTGTATTTTACTTCACTCTCGGGGAAAAATTAGGGGGGAGGGGGGTAAAACGAGTCGTGGGGGGGGGGGAGGCAGAGAGTAATCTATATTCTTTATCTATTGTCTTCTCTCTCCTTTTCTTCTTCACTTCCTTTTCCTCTACTCCTTTTCTGTAAAAAAACGAAACAAAACAAAGATTAAAAAAAAAAAAAACAGAAAAACAAAAACAAAATTAAATAGTCAACAACAACAACAACAACAAAATGTCTCGAAAAAAAGAAAAAAGAAAAAGAGAAAAGAGAGAGAGAGAGAGAGATGAAAGAAGGTAATATTCACTAATTATAAGTGGCCTCTCATTAGCAGAAGGTAGTGCGTGTGTAGCCAGGTAAGGCGGTCCTACCAAAGGGGTCTACCAAAGGGGTAAGGCGGTCCTACCAAAGGGGTCTACTGAGGCTCGAGTGAAGGGCAGACTTTCGTAAGAGTTTCTCGAGAAAATAAGGAAGAATATAGTGAATATATACACATACGTATGCACACACATGTACACGCACACGCACAAGAATACGGATACATATAAACACGCACACTCACTCATTTACACACATACATATAGACACACACTCATTCATTTACACACACACACACACACACACACACACACACACGCACGCACGCACGCACGCACGCACGCACGCACGCACACACACACACACACACACACACACACACACACACACACACACACACACTCACATACAAAAGCATACGAACACACAAATAACAAGTTGGCTTTGCAATCGAGAAACCATTATCTTATTACCTTTAAATACTAAATATACAGAAATGCAATAGGATAGGTTAAAAATCCTAATGCAAGTAGCAAGAACAACAACAACATTATCAACAACAACAGCAACAACAATATTAATACGAAGATTTCCAAAAACGGGAACAATCTATTATCATGCTCTGTCGTTAATATTCGTTCCTATCAATTATTATACAAATCTTTTGGGGGGGAGGAGGGATGAGGAGAGGGGAAAGGGAGGGAGGGGGAAAAGAGGGAGAGGGAAGGGAGGGAGAGGTGGGGGGGGGGGGGCAGAAGGAGAGGGAAGGAAGGAGAGAGTACTAATGATTGATAAAATGTTTTAGAATTTCAGGACATTGGCACCTTTTCGCTTATATTTTGACGATGCGTACAGATGGGAAAATAGATGTATATTAATCTAAATATTTTGATTCGATGATTGATAGTTATTAGGGAAAAAATCGCTTCCTTAAAATAACGAAGTTAAACATAGTAAGAAGTTCGAACCAAATTTTTTTTTTTTTGACCAACCACCCCCTCCCTCCAAAAAAAAAACATATAATTTTTGACAACACCCTCCCCCACCCCCACACCAACACCCACCCACCCAAAAAAAAAAAAAAAACGTTTCCCGACACACATAAATGCGTCAGAACAAGCAGAAAGCAGACGTTTAATTACTGCGTCTGCTTGGGCCAGGAAGAAAAAGATTATGCATGCGCGGGTCTGCGTTTCTCCGGTGGATTACGCGGCCGCCTTTCCATTGTGTTAATTACCTTCATCAAAAGCGCATTTCCCTTCGCACCGCGTGTCCAGGACCAGGGGAGAGGGGAGGGAGGGGGAAGGGAGGAGGGGGAGGAAGGGGAGGGGGCGTGAGGGAGAAGGGAGGGGAAGGGAGCAAGGGGGGGGAAAGAGGGAGGAAGAAAGGAGAGGTAGGAAGGCGGAGGGAGAAGGGAGAGATGGAGATGGAAGGAGGAGGGGATATGGGAGGGAGAGGAAGGAGAAGTAGGGAGAGGAGGGGGAAGGAAGGGAGGCAAAGAGGGAAGGAGAAAGGAGACGAAGAAAAGAGGAAGAAAGTAGGGAAGAAGATAGATGGATGGAGGGGAAGGAAGAAGGGATAGGGAGAAGATAAAAGGGAGGAAGAGCGAAGAGAAGGAAGAGAAAGGAGAGGGAAGAGAAGGAAGGAGGGAAGGGAGAGAGAGGAAGAAGTATAGAACAGAAGTAAGAAAAAATAACAATATAGAACCAATTAAGAAGAAAAGAGTAGAGAGAAAAAAAGACAATAAAGAATGAAAGAAAGAAACAGAAAGAGAGAGAGAAGAGAAACAGAGAGAGAAGAAAGAAGAGAGAGAGAGAAAGAAGAGAGAGTGAGAAAGAAAGAAAAAAAAAAATAGAGAGAGAGAGGAGAGGAGACAAAATAAAACAGCCAAAAGGGCCTAACATCGCTCCTTCACGCGTAATTTAAGATTAAGAAGCCCATAATGACCCCGTCATTAGCCCGCTCTCCTCCAGTAACCGAGAGACTGCGAGAAACTGCGAGAAACTGCGAGAGACTGCGAGAAACTGCGAGAAACTGCGAGAGACTGCGAGACACATAGGCTCATGAGGGAAGCGCGAGCGAGGAAGCATATGGGGGGGCGGAAGGAGGAAGGGCAAGGGGAGGGGGGAGAGGGAAGGAGAAGGGGAAGGGGATGGGGAGAGGGGAAGGAGGAGGATGGGGATAGGGGAAGGGGATGGGGGGCGAAGGAAGGGGGGGGAAGTAGGAGGATGGGGAGGGGAGGGGAAGGGGAAGGAGAAGGGAAAAGGAGGAGGATGGGGGAGTGGGAAATGGGGAGGAAGGGAGGGGAGAGGGAGAGGAAGGGAAATGTGAAACCCGGAGAGGAGTAGGAAGGAGGTGGAGAGGGAAGGAGAGAAGAGAAGGAGAAATGGAGGAGGAAAGAGGAAAAGAAGAGAAAGAAGGAAATAGAAGCGGGAAGGAAGGACGGAGGGAAGGGAGGGAGGAGGAGAAAGGAGGGAAGGGTGACGGGGAGGGAAGCTCTCCATTTAGGGGAGGGAAGTTGGAAAGAACGAAGGGTAGAGAGAAGTATTCCTGCTACGAGATGGAGGGAAAGGGGGCGGGGGGGGGGGGGGGGGGCGGAGGGAAAAAGGGGGAGGGGCGGAGGGAAAAGGGGGAGGGGCGGAGGGAAAAGGGGGGAGGGGCGGAGGGAAAAGGGGGAGGGGCGGAGGGAAAAGGGGGAGGGGCGGAGGGAAAAGGGGGGGGCGAGAAGGAGGGAAGGGAAGGAAGTCTTTCATTAGGTGCGAGATGGAGGGAGAGAGAGAGAGAAAGAGGGAAGAAAGAAAGGGGAGGAGAGAGAAAGATAGAGAAGAGAGGAGAGAGAGAGAGAGAGAGAGAGAGAGAGGGAGGGGAGAGAAAAAGGGAGAGAAGGGAGAGAGAGAGAGAAAAAGAAAAGAGAAAGAGAAGAGAGGAGAAAGAAAAGAGAGAGAGAGAGAGAGAAGAGAGAGAGAGAGAAAGAGGGGAGAGAGAGAAGAGAGAGAGAGAGAGAGAGAGAGAGAGAGAAGAGAAAGAGAGAGAGAGAAGAAAAAGAGGAGGAAAGAAAAGAGAGAGAGAAAGAGAAGAAAAGAGAGAGAGAAGAGAGAGGAAAGAAAGAGAGGAGAGAGAGGAGGAGAGAAAAAAGAAAGAGGAAGGAATAGAAAGAGAGAAAAAGAAAGAGAGAAGAGAAGAAGAGAGAGAGAGAGAGAGAAAGAGAGAAAGAGAGAGAGAAAGAGAGAGAGAGAGAGAGAGAGAGAGAGAGAGAGAGAGAGGAAGAGAGAGAGAAAAAAATTACTATGAGAATTAATTAAAAAACAGCTGTTTACAATATTTTTCTTACCTGCAAGTCAATTATAATAATGATAGCAATAATAACAATAACAGTAATGATCCTACTATGCTAATGATACTAATAATGATAATCATAATAACGATATTAGTAATAATGGTATTCATAATGCAAATAATGAGAATGATAACAATAATGATTATAAAAATAATGAAATTAATAATAAGAAAATTATGATAGGGAGGATAATGATAATAATAGCAACAACAACAACAATGATAAGAATAAGAATAAAAATAATAAAAATGATAATGATAATAATAATAATAATAATAATAATAATAAAAACAGATAATAATGACATTGATATTAATAACAATAATAAAAATGATGATAACAACAATAATAAGAACAACAATCTTTGTTTCACCTCCCCCCCCCTGTTTTCCCTCCCCCTCCCCCTCCCCCTCCCCCACCAGCAAATCACCTGTTTGTATTTCCTCAGGAAAACGAGAGAGAGAGAATTATGCTAATTTCGAACTTCCTGTCACCCGAAATAGGACAATAGAAGAAAAAATAAAGGTAAAGAACTTGTCAAATATCGCCTAAGGGTTAAAAAAAGGGGGGGGGGGAGATATGACCTTTTAAAAATGAATCTGCTGATGTGCGGGTATTTTGCATGGGATTTTGGTTCTTATGACGGGAGGCGATAAGGGTGGGAATGGTTTTGGTTCGTTCAGAAATAGGATGTAGATCTGGGTATTTAATAAACACGTTTTTTTTTTTTTTTTTAATCTTTTCTTTTCATTTTAATTGTTATTGTTATTTTTCTTGTTATAGGTTGTAGATGGTGAATATTGTGTATTAATGTCGTTGTTTTTATGATGTTAATAGTAATTACGTAGTGAATATTTAAGTCGTATGCAAACTCTCTCTCTCTCTCTCTCTCTCTCTCTCTCTCTCTCCTCTCTCTCCCCTCTTCTCTTCTCTCTCTCTCCCCTTTTCTCTCCTCCTCTTCTTCTCCTCCTCTTCTCTCCTCTCCTTTCTCTCATCCTAAAAACCTTCCTCCCTAAAACTCTCATCCCTTTCTCTTTTCCCTACACCCAAATAATAAACATAAAAACCA
>NC_051389.1:58866986-58874486 GCF_015228065.2 Penaeus monodon | reverse complement strand
ATAGCAGGATAATCGAAATATTCCTTCGAGCCTTTTACAAAAAAAATTAATGAATCTATCTAATAATAACGATGGCGATGAAAGTAGTAGTAGTAGTAATAATAATAATAATAATAATGATAATAGTGATAATGATAATGATAATGATAATGATAATGATGATGATGATGATGATGATGATGATGATGATGATGATGATGATGATGATGATGATGATGATGATGATGATGATGATGAATAATAATAATAATAATAATAATAATAATAGTAATAGTAATAATGGTGATGGTGATGATGATGATGATGATGATGATGATGATGATGATGATGATGATGATGATGATGATGATGATGATGATGATGATGATGATAATGAATAATAATAAAACAAAAAACAAAAAAAAAACAAGAATGATAATGATGATAATAATAATAATAATGACAACAACAACAATAGTAACAATGATAATAATAAAAAATCATAATAAAAAAAAACTCGCAAATCCTACTCTCATGCCATTTGCAAGAGAACGCCGACTCCTACGCATCCAACCGCACATTAAGATCAATTCACGAGCGTTGCATGGCGGATCTCACGGTAGCCAGTCGGTCCGACACACACTGGAATTAAGTCTTGAGAGAGGGAAGGAGGGGGGAGGGAGGGGGGAGGGGAAGGGGAAGGGAGGGAGGGAAGGGAGGGGTGAAGGGGAGGGAGAGGGAAGGGGAAAAGGAGAGTGAAGGAGGGTGAGGGGAAAGGGAGAGTGAAGGAGGGAGGAAGGGGAGAAGGGGGTGAATTGGGGGAGAGGGAAGAGGAAGGGGAAGGGGATAGAAGATAGTGAGGGGAAGAAGAGGAGAGCAGGGAAGGGGGGGGGGAGAGGCTGGAGGAAGAGGAGGGGAGGAAAGGGAGGAAGGTGATAAGGAGAGAGATCTAGAGAAGAAGCAGAGAAGGGAGAAGGGAGGGACAGAAGAGGAAACGAGAAAGGAATAGGAGGGAAGAGAAAAAGAGACAGAAGAGGAACAGAGGAAGGGGTAGAGAGGAAATAGAGGAAGGGAAAATGGAATACAAAGAACTTGGGGGTCGGTAGGGCACCCGGAGAAGGTCGTCCTGTCCTTTCTTACGCCCGGGGACCTTAAAGACGCTTTTCCCTCGCTCCGCCAACAAGAATGGAGCGCCCGCGGGTCATGCAACAGCGGCAGCCACATCCCCTTGCCTACCTAGTGCATGACGGGGGTCCTCCAGCAGATAATTATGTCATGCACGTCGCGAAATCTTTCATGATTTGGTCGCCGGTGTGGTGTTACTGGTTTGGCCCGTGGTATGGGTATGAGAGAGAGAGAGAGAGAGAGAGAGAGAGAAGAGAGAGAGAGAGAGAGAAGGAGAGAGAGAGAGAGAGAGAGAAGGAGAGAGAGAGAGAGAGGAGAGATAAGGAGAGAGAGAGAGAGAGAGAGAGAAGAGAGAGAGAGAAGAGAGAAAGAGAGAGAGAGAGAGAGAGAGAGGAGAGAGAGAGAGAGAGAGAGAGAGAGAGAGAGAGAGAGAGAGAGAGTAGGAGAGAGAGAGAGAGAGAAAGAGAGAGAGAGAAAGCGAGACAGAAAGAAAGAGAGAAAGAGATACAACCAAACCAGACGAAAAAATCGGAGAAGCAGAAAGGAGAAGAGAACAGAGTGCCATACCGCGAGGAAACAAGAAAAGCCCAAAGGAAGGAATAACAACGGGATAAGAAAAAAAGAAAGAAACGAGAGAATGAGAGAGGCGGAAAAAAAAACAAAAAAAAAACGAGAGAATGAGAGAGGCGGAGATTGTGAAGACAGACAGAGTGACATCATCAAAGGAGAAGAAAATTCAAATGTAATGAGAGAGAGAGAGAGAGAGAGAGAGAGAGAGAGAGAGAGGAGAGAGAGGAGAGGGGGGGAGAGAGGGGAAGAGGAGAGGGAGAGGGAGAGGAAGAGGAAGAGGGAGAGGGAGAGGAAGAGGGTGAGGGAGAGGGAGATAGATAGATAGATAGATAGATAAATAGATAGAGTGAGAGAGAGAGACAGACTAACGATCATACAGGAAAAAATAAATAAAAAGAAAACAAAGCAAGAAAGCGAACTGTGCAAAAAGAAAGAAAGAAAAGAGAGACAGGCAACATCAGTGTCATTTTCACTCACTTCCATCACTCCCTCTCCCTTCCATCCTCTCTCATCACTCCCTCTCCCTTCCGCCATCCTCCCTCCTCTCCCTCATTACCATCATTCCTCTCCTTGTCATCCCATCTCTCTCCCTTTCGTGGCATGCGACAGAACAGTCGTGAACTCACATCCCCAAACGTGATTGCGTGCTGTGCGGAGTTATTTATTCATTTTCGTAATATAGATACTAATGTTAGGAGGCCGTCATGCGCATGACCCCCTTGTATTCCCAGGCCTAGAGCGAGAAAAAAGGAGAGGGGAGAGTGAGGGGAAAGAAGAAGGGGGTTAGGGGAGAGGGGAAAAGGAGGGGGTAGAGGGGAGAGGGGAATGAAAAAAAGGGGTAGAGGGGAGAGGGGAAAAGGAGGGAGAGAGGGGAAATGGGAAAAAAGTGGGAGAGAGGGGAGGGAGATGGAAAAGACAGTAGGAAGAGAGATAGAAAGGAGGGGAGAGGATGGGATAGAGAGATGTAGAGAGAAAGAGAGAGGCGGAAAGAGAAAGATATATATATTATATATATATATATATATATATATATATATATATATAATAAAAAGAGAGAGAGAGAGAGAGAGAGAGAGAGAGAGAGAGAGAGAGGCAGACAGAGCTAGAGACAAACAGACAGACAGACAGACTTTTTCAAAAATGATTTGCTTCCTTCCTTTGAACCCAGATCTGCGGTCAAACTGCATGACCGTATGATGCCATGACCCAGTAATCGCAAGCATAATGCAACCATCAATCATACAAGTTTCAGAGGGATCTCTCACATCCGTTTTATCCCTCTCTCATTCTATCTATCTGTCTATCTGTATGTCTACCTGTCTATCTATTTAGTTACCTCTCTCTCTCTCTCTCTCTCTCTCTCTCTCTCTCTCTCTCTCTCTCTCTCTCTCTCCTCTCTCTCTCTCTCTCTCTCTCTCTCTCTCTCCCTTCTCTCTCTCTCTCTCTCTTTCCCGTCATCTCTCTCTCTCTCCCTCCCTCCTCCCCTTCCCCTCCTCTCTCCCCCTCCTCCCTCTCCCCCCTCCCTCCCTTCTACGCTCCCTCCCTCTCCCTCCCCTCTCCCACTCTCCCTTTCTCCCTCCCTCCTCCTCCCCCCTCCCTCTCTTTTTAAATAATAATTTGCTCATGGGAATGTTCATGACGATCCGTACCTCACTTTTACAATCCCTTCGCCATTTTTTTTTAAACCACATCATCCAAACTCAAGTTCTGTTCACATACTTAACTCCAGTCCGCCAGTCTCTCACGGAAAATCGAGATGAGGGGAAAATTTGCGGGTTCACGTCTCACGTCCCTCACCTCGCGCTCTCTCCTTCACCTCTTCCTTATTTTCTCCCTCTCCTTCATTCTCTTCCCTTCACTGCTTCCGTTTTTTTCCTTCTCCTTCAGCCCTCCCGACTTTCTTTCTCTTTCCTTCTCTGCTTTCTCTTTCCTCTCCTTCAGCTCTCCCGACTTTCTTTCTTTCCATCAGAATTCCTTCCCTTTTCCTCTCTTTTCTTTTATTTTCTCCTTCCTCGTTTTTCTTTCTTCAAATCCTTTCCTCTTTCCCATTTTTCTTCTCTTTTTTCCCTTCTTTATTTTTTCTCTTTTCTTCCTCCCCTCACCTCTTTTCCCCTTTTCCCCTCTCTCTTCTCTCTCTCTCTCTCTCTCCCCTCTCTCTCTTTTCTCTCTTTTTCTCTTTTTTTCTTTTTCTCTCTCTCTTTCTCTCTCCCCCCCCCCTTTCCCCCCTTTTCCCCTTTTCCCCCCCCTTCCTTTTCCTCCCCCCTTTTCCCTCCCTCCCCCCTTCCTCCCTCCCCCCTTTTCCTCCCTCCCCCCTTCTCCCTCTCCCCCCCTCCTTCCCTTCTCCCCCCCTTCCCCCCCCCCCCTTCCCCCCCCTCCTTCCCTCCCTCCCTTCCCCCTCCCTCCCTCCCTCCTTCCTTCTCCCTCTCCCTCTCCCTCTTCCTCTCTCCTTCCCTCTCCCTCTACCTTCCCTCTTTCCTTCCTTCTCCCTCTCTCCTTCCCTCTCCCCCCCCTCTCTCCTTTCCCTTCCCTTTAAACCCCCCTCACTCCTTCGTCCTCCTAAGCAAGGATCTTTGAAAGGCATAGCGTGTGACAGGGGGGGAGGGGGAGGGGAGGGAAGAGAGGGACGAGGAGATGGAAGTAAAATGAGAAGAGGGGGGGGGAGGGGGGGGAGGAAAGGGGGGAGGGAGGGAGGGAAGGAGGGGGGGGGGGAAGGAGGGAAAGGGGGGGGGAGGGATGAAAAACAACAGACAGACAAAAGAGAAAAAGGGACAGGGGCAAAAACGAAAAAAGAGAAAGGGTGGAGCGAGAGAGAGAGAAAGGGGGGGAGAGAGAGAGAGAGAGGGAGTGGAAGAGAGAGAAAGAGAGAGAGGAGAGAGAGAGAGAGAGAGAGAGAGGGGAGAGAAAAGGAGAGAAGAGAGAAGAGAGAAGAGAGAGAGAGAGAGAAAAGAAGAAAAAAAAGAGCATGAGGGGAGGGGGGAGGGGAGGGAAGGGGAATAAGGGAGAATACCCTCCCCTTTTCTCCTCCCTTCCCCCCTCCCCCTCCCCCTCCACCCCCCTCCTACGTGACGCGGTGGGGAGTCACGTCAGAATTGAATCTCTGGGGGTTACCGAGGAGGAGGGGGATGGGGGAGGGAAGGGGAGGAGTGAGAAGGAGGATGGGGTGGGGAGGGGGAGGAGTGAGGACAGAATAGGCAAGGGTGGAAGAGGAGGGGGGGAGGGGAGGGAGAGGGGAGGAGGGGAGGGAGAGGGGAGGAGGGGATAGAGTTGAGAGAGAGGGGGGGTGTAGAGGGGGGTAAGGGAGATGGAGAGGACAGGGAAGGGAGTAAGGGGGGGATATATTTTCCGTGACCAGCTGTATGGTCGAGACACGCATAGAGTTGGTTATAAATCTGACCCTTATACAGTGTCGACCGCGGCCTAGCATGCATCTATTAATGTTTTTTTCTTGTTTTTTATATATTTTATTTTTTTCTCTCTCTCTTTTTTTTGTCTCTGGTATATTCAACTCGATAGTTATATCATTAACTCAACAAGGAATTTAATGTAACGGAGAGACAGGGGGAAAAATACTACCAAATGCTACGGTTTTAATTCACCGACTCAAAAAAGAAAAAACAGACTCTACAATCTTCCCAACAGGGAAAATATAAAAAATAATAAACTCTCTTATTAAACGACAAGGTTTGTGCACTCTTTTGGTAATACTTGTTAAGGTATTTTTGCGTATGTGGGAGAGAGGAGGGCGGAGGGAGGGGGGGAGGAGTAGGGTGGCGAGAGGAGGGAGGAGGGAGGAGGGGGAGAGAGGAGGGAGGAGGGAGGAGGGAGAGAGAGGAGGGAGGAGGGGGGAGGGAGAGAAGGAAGGAGGGGAGAAAGGGAGGAGGGGAGGAAGGAAGGGAGGGAGGAAAGGAAGAAGTAAAGGAGAAAAAGGAAGAGGGAAAGAGAGAAATGAGGGAGGGAAGGGAGAAAAAGAAAAAAGAAAGGAAGGAAAGAAGAGAAAGAGGGAAAGGAAGAGGGAGAGAGAGAGAGAGAGAGAGGATGGAGACGAGAGAGACGGAGAGAGGAGAGGAAGAGAGAGAGAGAGAGAGAGAGAGAGAGAGAGAGAGAGAGAGAGAGAGAGAGAGAGAGAGAGAAGTGGGGGGGGGGGAGAGAAAAAAAACAAGACAGAGACATATATTTAGTTAGACACACAAATAAATGTACAAACAGAATACTTCGCATAAACACGGACAGAGGCAGACATGGTAAACGCAAACAAGGCCATAATAAACTCAATCAAAATAAATACCGCCCACTATAGATCTGACAAAATTACATAAGCAATATATCGATTTTAAAATTAATCCACCCCCTTAAATCTCCAACGCATTAAAAAGGCATATAATTCAATTTTCAATGAATATAAATCAATAACTTCAACGATCAAGCTCCATATTTAATCTTGAGTCATTAGATCATCATAATCATTTACACAGTATGAAGAACGTCTTTCTTTTGTTTCGTATCCTGAGGTAAACAATGCAACGTGTGTGGTACTATGGCGTCGGTAGTTGCCATGGTAACGATGAGGAGCTGGAGCGTCTCACTCGTCTCCCTTGACAACGATGATGCTGTGAGGGGAGATTAGGACCGCTAAGCATCCGCTCACCTGTTACCCGTACTTGTGTACTTTCTCTCTTTCTTTTTTTTATTTTTTTCTGTTTTTATTCTGTTATTCTCTCATGCAAATCCATACGCATACGCACATACGGACGTACACCCACCCACACATCCACTCTCTCCCTCCTTCTCTTTCTCTCTCTCCACACTCTCTCTCTCTCTCTCTCTCTCTCTCTCTCTCTCTCTCTCTCTCTCTCTCTCTCTCTCTCTCTCTCTCTCTCTCTCTCCTTTATTTTACTCTACCATACTCTTCTCCTCTCCTCCCCTCCTCTCTCCACGTCTCTTCTCAAGCCCTATTCTCCTCTCTTTCTCTTTGGTGAAAAAAAATGTTACTCTCTCTATAACCCGTCTGTTACCATCTCCCTTTTCTGATTACCTATTTGTTACTATCTCCATCATTATTATTTTTCTTCCTATAATTATAATTACCTGATACTTAACAGTCTCAAAGAAAACGGGAGCCTCGTCGTTTTCTTCTTGCTTAAGCGGGAAGGGTGAGAGAGGGGGGACTAGGGTAAGATAAGTGTGGGATAAGGAGAGAGAGGAATAGGAAAGGCATGAGGAACAGGGAAGAATAGCAGAAAAGAAAGAGACAGGAGATGGAAGTAAGAGAAAAAGAACACGGAAAAAAAACAGGAAGAGTAGGAAGAATGATTATGAGGGAACGGAAAAGAGGAGGAAGGGGAGGGGGATAAACAATATAATGATTGTAGAGATTAAGAAACACAATTAAAATCCCTTCTTTGTCTCCATTAACAGGCACACATTTAAGTGCTCAAAGCCACTTTCTTTCATCACTTCTGTTCCGTTTCTTGAGGAGGAAAAGATGAAAAAATGGGGGAGGGGGGGAGGGGGGCGAGGCGGTAAGTGCGTACGTACATGCATGCAAAGGGAATCCCGTGTGCGTTTATTCATGCATGCGTGCACAAACAGATAGATAGATAGATATATAGATAGATGGATAGTTAGACATAAAGATTGATTAAATGAGAAATAGATATAGAGATAAATGGCCCGTAAACAGATATATTGATAAACAGATGGATAGATATACATAGATATTAATAGGTAGAGAGATAGACAGATGCACAGGTAGACAGACTGATAGATAGGTAGGTAGACTGACTGACAGATAGAGATATAGCTAAGTAGATATACTTATATATAAAT
>NC_051389.1:58851986-58861986 GCF_015228065.2 Penaeus monodon | reverse complement strand
AGACTCCTGCAATGGCCACGGGCGATCGTGAGGGCAACGCAGGGGCATCAGAACCGTTAATTGTGATGGTGTCGCGGTCGGGGGGGAAAAAAAGAGAGAAAAATAAACTCTTTTGAAGGTGTTCACTGGAGGGGAAGAAAAACGGGAGGGGAAGGGTGTTGGAGGGAGGGTGGGGGGGGGGGAGAAAGAGAGCCGTCTTTTCTTTCTACGCAAAATGCTGTGAAATGCGGCGTTAAATCATACAGTTCTGGGTCGAAAACAAATGAATATTCATTCTTGGTTTCGAATCCCATGTCTCACTCTCTGTTTACATGTCTTTCAATACTCGCATGTGAAGCGTTTTCTTTACGGAGGACGAGATGACATGTTCTCAAGGGCAAACCATAGTATTTTGAGTAGAAGAGTACGGGTATTTAAAAAAAAAAGGGGTGGGGGGTGGGGGGAAGACAAAAGTAGACGTACATGTAAGCATAAATTACACTCACACGTACACAGCGAGGCCTGAGGGTGGGCTGTTGGGTCGGAAATATGACACATGTGCGCTCCGCTTACCTTCACCCTCCCTCTTTTCCTCCTCCCCCTTCCTTCCTCTCTTCCTCTTTCCTCATCTTTTTTTTCATTCTTCTCCTTTCCCCCTCTTTCGTCTTTCCTTCTTTCATTTTCCCCTTTCCTCTTTTCCCTCCTTTCTTTCAAACCTCCCCCTCCCCCTACTTTCCATTTTTTCCATTTTCTCTATCTTCCCTCTTCCTTCCCTTTTCCCCCTTTTTTACCCCATTTCTCTTTCTCTTTCCTTCTCCCTCTCCTTCCCATTTCCCTCCATCCCATAAGCGCCATACCTCCTATTTCCCCTTCTCCTCCCCTCCCCCCCTCCGGAACAAAAATCACACCCGAAAAAAAAGAAATTCGATCCTATTATAACCAAAACCGGAATTAACGGACTAATGTCATATCTCGCGCCTTTTCTCCTCTCTCTCTCTCTCTCTCTCTCTCTCTCTCTCTCTCTTCTCCTCTCTCTCTCTCTTTCCTCTCTCCTCCTCCTCTTCTTCCCCCTCTCTCTTTCTCCCTCTTCTCTCTCTCTCTCTTCTCTCCTCTTCTCTCTTCTCTCTCTCTCTCATCTTTCTCCCTTTCTCTCTCCTCTCTCTTTCTCTCTCTCTCTCCTCTCTCTCTCTCTCTGCGAAAATTGAATGCGAATTACAAACAAAAAGAAGTGCGAATAGCAAATAAAAAGAGAGGGCGAATAACGAACGTAAGGAAAGTGCGAATAACGAGTAAACAGGAGAGGGCGAATAACGAGCGTAAGGGAAGTGCGAATAGCAAGCTCGAGGGGAGTGAGAATAACAAACACATCTGGAGTGCGAATAACAAGCGCGATATGAGAGCAAATAACAAGCGAAAGGAGAGTGCGAATAACAAGCGAAAAACGAGGAGGGGGAGGAGGAGGTTCGAAATAACGGGGTTCAGGAGTCGCTTCGGAACTAGCTTTACGCAGCAGTTCCGGTGGGAGGGGGGGAGGGGGAGGGGGAGGGGGAGGGCGAAATAGCGGAAGGGAAAGGGAAAGAGAAAGAGGGAGAGAGGGAGAGGTATTGAGAGAAGGGATAACAGGGAGAGAGAGGAAAAACTGAAGAAAAAAGGGAGATAGGAAGAGAGAGAGACAGAGACAGAGACAGAAGAGAGTAAGGTTAAGACAGAGACAGAGAAGAATGAAGGAATGAGAGAGAGAGAATGAAATGCAATGAAGAAAAGAAACGAGAGAGAGAGAGAGAGGCAGAACCTGGGTTGCGCTGGGGGTGGGTGTTGCCGCTACGACGCCTGGGGTGCAACATTTTGCAACATTTACGATCTTGCAACGTCTTCTTTGCTTCATTGAGGAATTGGCTTCCTCAAGGAAGGGGGGGCGGAGTAGATTGTTTGTAAAATATAGTAATTGTGTATTCAATAAAGATTATACGAATAAGGATAATTGAGAAATACTTTCTAGAATTAAATTGCTGTCGTTGTTATTATTACCATTACAAACATAGCACTGTTATCGCCTTCATAATCACAACCAATCAGCAAAATACATACTAATAAACAAATTCCTCACCTTTTTTCCCGAAAAAAATGAGTACCCTCTCTTTCTCTCTTTCTTTCTCTCTCTCTCTCTCTCTCTCTCTCTTTCTTTCTCTCTCTCTCTCTCTCTCTCTCTCTTTCTCTCTCTCTCTCTCTCTCTCCTCCTCTCTCTCTCTCTCTCTCCTCTCTCTCTTCTTCTCTCTCATCTCTCTCTCTCTCTCTCCTCTCTCTCTCTCTCTCCTCTCTCTCTCTCTCCTCTCTTCTCTCTCTCTCTCTCTCTCTTCTCTCTCTCTCTTCTCTCTCTCTTTCTCTCCATATCCATTTTCTCTCTCAATCCTCTTCTTCTCATCTCTCCACTCTCTCTCTTCTCGTCGAATGACTCTCCTTCTCTATACTCTCTCTCTCTGCCTGCTCTCTCTCTCTCTCTATCTTCTCTTCTTTCTTTCTCTCTTCTATTTTTATTCTCTTCTGTTTGACATCATATTTTTTTCTTCTTTTTTCTACGTCTCCTCGTCGCGTACGTGGTCACCTCGTATATTTTTTTTCTTCTCTCTCTTCATTTTTATCTGTGTCTGTTTTTTCTCTCTTTCTTTTTTTTTCTTTCTCTCACACTCTCATTGCGAAGAAAATGAGTCTATAAGAAAAGGACGATTGTGACGTAAGATGGGAAGTTGGAGATAAGTTTTTTGGACCATTGGAAGGAAGAGAGAGATAAAAAGGAGATTGTGAACGTAAGTGAATAAGAGAAAAAGGTCTAAGAAAGTGAAGAGGGAATAAAAAGGAGTGAAATGGAGAAAATAAGTGTAATAAGAAAGACAAACAGTCTATGCACTTGCATGCAGGGAATTAAGAGACCACCAAGACTTTTCCCCCCCTTTCCCCTTTTTCCCCCCCCTTTTTTCCCTCCCCCCCCCTTTTTCCCGCCTTCCCCCCCCTCCATTCCCCCCTTTTTTTCCCCTTTCTTTTCCCCTTTTTTTTCCTTCTTTTTCCCCTTCTTTTTTCCCTTTTTTTTTTTTTTTTTTTTTCCCCCCCCCTTTCCCCCCTTTTTTCCCCTTTTTTCCCCCTTTTTTTTTTTTGCAAAAAAAAAAAAAACAAAAAACCCAAAGAAAAAAAAGAAGGAAAAGGGGGGAAAAAAAAAAAAAAGGGGGGAAAAAAAAGGGGAAAAAAAGGGGGGGGGAAAGGGGGGTTTTTTTGGGGGGGGAAAACACGGGGCCCCCCCCCCCAGCGAAAAAAAAGAGAAAGAAAAGGACGAGGGAAAAGGGGAAGGGGGAAAGAGATAAGAGAAAGGGGAAAGGGAAAGGAAAGAGAGGGGGAAAAAAAGGAGGGAAAGGAGAAGAGAAAGGGAAAAGGGAAAAAAGGGGAAAAAGAAAGGGGGAAAGATGGGGGAGGAAAAAGGGAAAAGGGGGGGTAGGAAGGAGGAGAAAAAAAAAAGCGGGAAAGGAGGGAAAAGAGAAAGAAGAGTGGGGAGGACGAAAAAAAACCCCAGACAGAAGGAAAGAAGAAAAAGAGAGAGACAAAAAATTTTTTTTAAAAAAAAAAAAAAACCCCCGGAAAAGAAAAGGGGAAAGCGAGGGGGGGGACGAGGTGGAAAGAGTGGAAGGGGGGGAAAAGGGAAGGGGGGGGGAGGGGTCCCCGGGGGGGAGGGGGGGGGAAGGGGAGGGGGGGGAAAGGGAGGGAGGAGAAAAGGAACCGGGGAAAAGGGGGGGGGGGTTTGAAAAGTTTGGGAGGGGGGAGGAGGAGGGGGGAAAGGGAAAGGGGGAAAAGGGAAAGGGAAAAAAAGGGGAAAAAGGGAAGGGGAAGGAAGGGAAGGGAGGGAAGGAGAAGAGTGAAGAGGAGAAAAAAAGGGAGAGAGGAGGAGAGGGGAGAGAGAGAGAAAGAGAAAAGGGAGAGGAGAGAGAGGAGGGGAAAAAAAAGGGGCCCCGGGGGAGAGGGGAGAAAAGAGAGGGAGAAGCCGGGAGGGGAAAGGAAAGAGGAGGGGGGGAAAGGGGGAAGAAAGAAGGAGAGGGGAGAAAAAAAGGGGGGGAGGAAGAGAGGAGAAGAAAAAAGAAAAGGAGAAGGAAAAAAAAAGAAAAAAAAAGAGGGGAGAGAAGAGAGAGAGAAGAGGAGAGGGGGGGGAAAAAAGGGGGGAGGAGAGTTGAGGGGGGGGGGAAAAACGGGGGAAAAAAGGGGGGGGGGGGGGGCCCCCGGGGGGGGGCCCCCAAAAAAAAAAGGGGGGGGGGAAAAAAAAAAAAAAAAGGGGGGGGGGGGGGGGGGGGGGGGGGGGGGGGGGGGGGCCCCCCCCCCCCCCCCCGGGGGGGGGGGGGGGGGGGGGGGGGGGGGGGGGGGGTTTTTTTTTTTAAAAAAAAAAAAATTTTTTTTTTTGGGGGGGGGGGGGGGGGGGGGGGGTTTTTTTTTTTTTTTTTTTTTTTTTTTTTTGGGGGGGGGGGGGGGGTTTTTTTTAAAAAAAAAAAAAAAAAAAGGGGGGGGGGGGGGGGGGGGGGGGGGGGGGGGGGGGGGGGGGGGGGGGGGGGGGGGGGGGGAAAAAAAAAAAAAAAAAAAAAAAAAAAAAAAGGGGGGGGGGGGGGGGGGGGGGGTTTTTTTAAAAAAAAAAAAAAAAAAAAAAAGGGGGGGGGGGGGGGGGGGGGGGGGGTTTTTTTTTTGGGGGGGGGGGGGGGGGGGGGGGGAAAAAAAAAAAAAAAAAAAAAAAAAAAAAAAAAGGGGGGGGTTTGTAATGTAAAATTGTACTATTTAAACTTGTTGCAATAATTTTTGGGGTTTGTGTAAACAATTCATTACCCACAAACACCATAATACAGGGAACCCAAAAACTTCCAATCCTTATCGAATACATGAAAAAAAAACTACGATCCTGGAGATAAAACGAAAAGAAAAAATAAAAAAAAAAAATAAAACCCCCACAAAAAAGGAAAAAAAAAAATTTTTTAAAAAAAAAAAAAAAAGGCCCGGGGAAAAAAACAAAAAAAATAAAAAAACTAAAAACAAAAGAAGCCCGTATTTTGAGTTCCGAACGTGGAAAAGGCGAAAAAAAACATCCAACGACCTGAAGAGAGGAAAAGGAAGAAAAAAAAAAAAATGAAAATAAAAAAGTCAGGAAAAAAAAAAAAAATATATATTAGGGGCATCCCGACTCTCCCTAAAACGTTTTTTACGAATATCTACCAATTTTCCCCCCCGCATAAACAGAATTTAAAAAAGAACTCCATTTGGCCCAAAAACCCCAAAACAATCGGGAAATTCGGAGCTTCAAAAAAGACCCGAACCAGGATCCCTACCTTTACCCTTTGGGATAAGGTTTCCAAAGGAGTTTTGACTCAGGGGGCCGCCGTGTTGTGGAGAATTGAGAATGTTCGAGAAACATGTTGGGATCAGAATTTATGTGGATTTTTTTTTTTTTTTTTTTTTTTTTTTTAAAATTTATTTTAGTGAGGGAGACGAAGGAGAGAGGAAGAAGGGGGAGGAGAGAGGGGGAAAAGGGGGGGAGAGAGGAAGAGAGAGAGAGGGGGGGGGGGGGGGGGGGGGCGAAAAAGAAAGGAAAAAAAATGAAAAAGGTAAGGGAAGAGAAAAGGGAAAAGACGACATACAGAATCGAAATAATCGAAAAGAAACCTCAAAAGAAAAAGACAAAGAAAAGAAAGAAGAAAACAGACGGACCGAAATAGCCTACAAAGAAGACAGAATAAAACCTTTCGAACAAGGAACCCCCTCGTCCAGCGGCGACTTCACAAACGCACATTCCTTCCCCCCCCCCCCCTCCCCCCCCTCTCCCTCCCCTCCCCCTCCCCCCCCTCCCCCTCGTTCCCCCCCCCCCTCCCCCCTCCTCCCCCCCCCCCCCCCCTTTTTTTTTTTTTCCCCTCTCCCCCCCCCCCCCCCCCCCTAAGGTGGGGAAACCCCGGGGGCGTTTCACCCACCACGGAATTACATAGGGGGAGGGAGAAGGGGGAAGTTGGCGGTCACCGTGTTGGGGGGGGGGGGGGGGAGGGGGAAGATGGGGGGGGGGGGGGGGGGGGCAGAAGGAGGTCCTCCGCTGGACGCTTCCGTTTCTCCGATGAATTCCGATGGGGGGGTGGGGGAGGTGGGGGGGGGGAGTTGTAGAGTTCGGAGTGTTGGCGTGATTATTTATCTTTTTCTGTGTTCTACGTGCGTAACTGTATATATATTTAATACACAAGCACGCACACACACACAACCAAAACACACACACAACACCACAACACACACCACACACACACACCACACACACACACACACACACCACAGACACCACAATACACAACACACGAACCACACACACACACACAACACACACACACACATAACACACACACACAACACACAAACACACCACACAAACCCCCACACAAAGGACACAATTTCCCCCTAGTTTATTCATTCACACAGTCACATCTATACACCTACACATACACACGAAAGTAGGAATTCTCATTCATACCTTTTCTACAAATGTCGCAGCGAATACGTTTCACTATACACTACTTATATATATAGAGAGAGAAAAGTTGAAACAGATATTGAATTTATAATATAAAAGATATAGAAAATTTTTTACATTCTTTAAAGTTTCGCGTGCCCTTTCACCTCAATTTCTTACCAACAGATGGCGCGTAAAGTCTGACACATGCATACCATTATTTCCTGTACTTTCTTCATAAAAAAAAAGGTTTCGAAAGACTTTTCACATCAACACTAAACTCTTTCCACTTTCATGTAGATCCGGTTGTGTGAAAGAAAAAAAGATAACAAAATAGATAAATAGACATACGGAAAAAAATATACTAAATGTATGAACAAGGAGATAAAACAGATTTTTTGAATAAAAAAAAATAAGTTTAACCCCTAATTTTTTGAATTAAGAGAAAGTGCATTTTAAAAAGGGAGTTTAGGAAGGAAAATGAAAGGAGGGGGAGGGAGGAAAAGGGGAGAACACACCCCCTCATATTGTCACCTGCGTATGACACTCTTTTTCATAATGATAGTTATTCTTAACATGTGGTTACGGGTTGGCACAGTTTTTTTTTTTTTTTTTTTTTTTTTTTTTTTTTTTTTTTTTTTGAGTTGTTACAGAACATTTTTCTTTTTTTCGCTATTTCTTTTTTTCTTTTTTTCGTGATTTGGTGTGTTTAGGTAAGATTGTAGAGAAAGGTGGAATAAAGGTGGATAGGAGGATGGGGTGGATAGGAAAGGGTGAGTAGGTGGATGGGGGAGGGAGGAGAGAGAGAGCGAGAGAGAGAGAGAGGAGAGGGGAAAGGGAAAGAGAAAGGAAAGAGAAGAGAGAGGGGGAGAGAGCGAGAGAGAGAGAGGGGAGAAGCGACGCAGAGAAAGAGACAGAGAGAAAGACACACAACACACATACACAAACACACACAGAGCGAGAGAGAAAAAAGAAAAGAAGGGGAAAGACAGAAGAAGCGAGAGGAGGAGGAGAGAAGAGAGGAGAGGAGAGAGACAGAGAGAGAGAGGGAGACAGAGACAGAGACAGAGACAGAGAGAAACACACACACACAGATAGACTGAGAGAGAAAGACAGAGACAGATAGTCAGACAGACCGATTTGAAAAAAAAGAGAATAAGGAGGAGGGGGAACCGATGAAGGGAAGAGGGGGGGGGGGGTGTAAGGAGTCAAGAGGTTGGATATCACTGTCTTGCCCATGACCCTCTGAACCATATTCTTGTCTGAAATCACACCTTGAAGTGGTAATGGACAGCCCTTGAAGATAGGGTTATTATTATCATTATTACTATTATTATTATTGCTATTATTGTTTCCATTATTACTATCATCATCATTATTATTTTTATTATCATCATTCTATCTTGTCTCTTTTTATTGTTTTCCCCCTTTTTGTTTTTTTTTTTTTTTTTTTTTTTAAAAATATCTCATAATCTCAATATTTTTTTCCCTATTTCTCATATTTTTACCCCAAAATTTTCATAATTTTTTTTTTTTTTTTTTTTACATATGCTCTCCCTTTCCAATATTGATTTTTTTATCTAAAATTTATCTCTTTACCCATAATAAATTTAATATCCATTTGGCAAAAACCCCCATTTAATTTAAAACCGGGAGTTTTTTAAAAAAAGTTTTAATAAAATAACCGTTTTTCAATCAAATATTTAATTCCACCACCCCTAAAAACCCACAAATTTGGGTTTTTATTTGCCAAAGTATTTGGGGGCATTTATATCTATCGGTCATGATCAAAAATTTAATATCCCACCAACACCCCAAAAAAAAGGGAATATTTAACACAGACCACCCAACAAAACAAAATCCCCCAAAACACCAAACAAAAAAATATCCCACCCCAAAAACAACGTTTAAAACACACACAACACACACATAAACACAAAACCCACCACACACACACACAAACACACCACAAACAACACGCACCACACTCAACACACCACACCACGACACGCAAACACAAAACCCCCCCACACACATACACACACACACACACACACACACAAACACACACACACACACACACACACACACACACACACACACACACACAAAATGAAAATAAATAAATAAATACATCAGCATTAATAATAATATAGTAATAATAATAATATATAATAATAATAATAATAATAATAATAATAATAATAATAATAATAATAATAATAATAATGATAATAATAATAGTAGTAGTAGTAGTAACAGTAGTAGTAGTAGTGGTAAATAAATAAATAGGATTCAAATTACGCTTCGAAACCCAGAACGAAACACCAACTTAAATTTCGAATTCGCTGAACCGTGTTGCTGCTGCACCTTGACCTAGTTTTCCCGTGCAAGGTCAGCGCAAAAGGGGTGGGGGGGTGGGGGGTGGATGGGGGGCACCTGCAATGGATTTTCGAAATGACTTCGGAAATTATCACGAAGAAAAGAATGATAATAATAAAGAAAATTGGAAAGAGAGACAATGATACGATATTCTGTGTCATTGTCGTCGTGGATATAATGTGAGTGTTATGTTCTAAGAAATCTAGAGAGAGGGAGAAAAGGAGGGAGAGAGAGAGAGAGAGAGAATGAGAGAGAGAGAGAGGGGGGGAGAGAAAAGCAGACGAATTAATCATGATAAAGAAAATCGGACAAACTAATCAATAAATAAAATGAACACCTATAGAGAATAACATCACTAGATAAAACAAAAACGAAAAAAATATTGACCACAGAAAGCGCCATAAAACAATATGGCGCTCCGGAGAAACACTAGTATTATATATGGTCACTCAATATCTTGTGACTCGTAGCAGACGAGATACGGAGAAAAGGCCGTAATCCTGACACGCGACACTTCCCGTGAAATGCGTGTCATGGCACAGTCGAAAAGAAAGGTAAAAACGAGCATGAGATTTCTCGGTTTTGCAATCTGGATATAAGACGTAAATAAACATGGCGACCGTGATTTTGTCGACCGTCGGTTGAGAAAATTACTTTGGGGTCTTTTGCTTTATGTCTTCTTGTGACGTTTCCAATAATTATTTGGCTGCCTATACTTTCTTTAATTATTTATCTATACTTTCTTCCACTCGTTCTATCAATCTGTCCTATCTACCTGTCTCTTTCTCATTCTCTTTCTCTCCTATTATCTCTCGCATTTCACACACATACCAAACACACGCTTAGAACCACCGGAAATTAATGAAAAAAAATATAGTATTGCGTACTTTTTTATGCATAAAATCGGTTAAAGGAAATGAAAATAACAAAGAGAAGCGTATTTTGAAATCATTATACGGTTAATGTCGACATCTCACAAAACCATGACACAGAAGGGTCGAGTAATGATGTTACAAGGCTGTAATTTGGACCTTAGGACATCACTCCGGCGTAAAATAGAGCAGAGGGAGGGTAACACAAGTAAATATTATTGTCTCACGTCACACAGACTAACAGATTCAGTGATTTTGCAACTAC